>NC_079362.1:50125573-50428096 GCF_029582105.1 Oenanthe melanoleuca
AAATCTTTGTGATTAATAATTGTATGCAAAAGCTAATACATAAATGTGAAAGCAAATATTATATTGTCATTTATAACATTATAGAAATACCTCTTGGAAGAGAAAACTAAGTATAGGACCACCTTGGTGAGTGTTATTTAAGGATGAAACTGCTATTGTGAAGAATTATGTTTCACATTAAAGACAAACTTTCATTTCCTGTGATTCCATGATCTGTTGAAGTTGCCTGAGTGGTAAGAGGAGAGAGGAATTAGTATTCTCTGTCCTATCATTGCGAAAGAAGATGAACTCTTCATTTTTCTAGGTAAGAAATGCTTTTGACAAAATTATACCATTATAGAGTGGTCACCTCTTGTAGATCAAGAAATATAGCACATGTACTGTAGAAAAACAAGTTTCAGACCTTACAGTTTATTGTATTCATGCAGGCATTGTTGTTTTGTATTAGCAGTGGTTACTTATATAAGTCAAAATTCTGTTTAGGCTTTGTGACAAAGAGCAAAATAGAAAAGCTTTACATAACTTCAGTAATGGTTTAGTGCTGTGACAAAATAGTTGACATTTACTTACTTGAACTAACGTGTACTTAAATCCTTTGCTGTTTCCTGTTGTTATGCATGGCTGGAAGAATCAGCAGTATGCCAAGATTCACTCTGCTAAGTATGTAAATTGATGTTGGAAATGAAGGACACGTCCTTTCTGTTTTAAATGAAAAGACAGGAAAAATATCCACCTGCTGCAATCCATTCCAGCTGAGCAGGGATCTTAATTAGGTGTTTACAGCAGCATATTTTGGAAGAAAAGCCGTTAATTACAGATCAAAACAAGCAGGAGGAAGGAGTCATCAATTCTTCCAAAAGAAGAAGAAGAAGAAAAAGAAAATTTATAAGTAAAACAGGTTGTGCTCTGTTCTCATTCTTATGCTGTATTTGGCATAAAAATATGTAAAAACAGCTGGTGGAATTTATTTTCTTTCTGGAAATACCCATGGAACATGCATTAATTGTTTCCTGTTTTGTATTTTTTACTCTTACATGAAATACATAAGAGAATGTATAGGAGACCTATATGACAATCCCACAGTAATGCTACAAAACAAATACCCATAGAATCTGATGAAAATTAATTAATTTTCATTGGCATAGCAAAAGTACAGCACTAAAAAATAAAAAATATCAATTTCCTTAGATTTGACTTGTGACATTGACAGTGCCTAGCTTGCTTATGTTTTTGTTTTGGCCAATATTGGTTTCAAATCTAAAAGCTTTTTTGTGAGGATAATTATGAGCAAGCTTACTAGTTTTCTAAAATCTCTGTATTCATTCTCAGCACCCATGGCATGAGTGACTTTAAAGATGATACAAGTTTACTTACTTACAAGTGAAGGAAATTTCTACTAAGTTTTGAAGCAACAAAAACAGTAGAAATCACTTTCAGAGTGCTATCACTCATTTATAAGAAAGCAGTAAGTAAAATGTTCAAGTTGTGTGTTACATCTAGAAATACCCTAAGTTATATGAAGTGCTATTCTAGTTTGAAAATTGAATGCAAAGGATACCAGTATGTTTTCATAGTGGCTAGCCAATTAACCATATTGAGTTCAATAATTTTGACTACTGTTCTTATATACATTAGCTCTTAGAGTGCTTGGTTGTGAAATCCTGCCACAGCACACTAATCACATTTAATAGGCTCTCCTTGTGAGGCTTCATTAAGTTTTTTTTAAATTTATTCTTCTCCATTCAACCCCCGCCCTCCCACAGCAATGAGCAGAACTCTGAAAGAAAAAGCAAAGGCAAAGAATACTTCCAAAAAGGGGAAAATAAAGCATATTCAACAGCAGGAGACAACTTTCAGAGCATTTTTAAGGCCTTAAAATTTTTCAGGTTTGAAACTAGGACACATTAATTCCTGTGCAGGGTGGGACATTCTGCCAACAGCCTGATTCTCTTCTATGCCACTGCTTCAAAGTCTCCTAGATTCAAATATTTACCACTGTACCACATGGATGAATAGTAGAGAAGGGGCAGTTCTGGACATTTTTTTCTCATTTAAAACAACTCCCTTCTGATTTTACAGCATAAGGTAAAAATAAAAGTTTGTACTTTACTAGACAGTGAAACCTTTCACTTCTGTGAAGGCAATGGCCTGAGATGTTATACTTAAGAACAAAAGAAAGGCTCTTCCTTAGCAAAGTAAACTACAGTGGATTTGGCAGCACATTTTACACTTGCTCGCACAGCTGCAAATCAAGATGAAAAGACAATTCAAATTTGAAATCATGTTATTTTAAGAAATCCAGTAATACCACAGAGGACTGATTTCCTGGCTTTATTCCAATGATATTTTCCTGACATACATTGGCTGAGTGTTGTGCTTACACTTTCAATTTCATAAAACTCTTTATTAAATGCAAAAAAGCTGCCAATAGTTTTTACTACAGAATAAAACCAAAACCATACTGGAATTTATTAATTTTACTTAGTTCAGCTAGTGCTGTAAGTTGCAGAATAGTATATTTTTATTAGAAGTATTTTATTCTTTCATCCATTTATAGGTATGCATAGATATATTCTATGCTAATACAGCACCTGAAAACAGAGGTTCCTAATAGACCTACTGGTGTTATAAAAAAATCACTTTGCAGCTGTGCATCACTATATGTGAGTCACATGAAAAGGGAATATTGTCCAACCAGCTGCTTTTTTTTTAAGTTGAAATTTAGCTTGCACTAACATTCAAACTTGTATTATACCAGTGTCAGTTTTATTCCTGAGAGTTCGTTTGATACAGAGAAAGAACTATTTTTCTGTGTTCATTTTCACTGTTTTATGTATGCTCACCTAGGTTCACTGTCTTTACTTTTTAAAATACTCTTACCAATATTCTATGTTATTGAACAAAACATACATCATGTTCATGAATGTAATACCTCAAAAGATCTTTGAGCAGCATGCAGCATTCATACTTTAAACATTCAGCATCTGTTTCCAGGTATTTCCCTGTGTGAAGATAATCCTGTGGCTCACCACAGAAGTCTGTTAACTACTGCAATTTTCTCTCAATGGACTCAGCAATTTAGTTCATTTTGAAACATGAACCTAGAGTCATCTTGCATACCCTTTGTAAGTGTTCTGAGATTTCTCTATGCCTATAGAAGTCTAACAGAACATATTTGTAAGTCCCCCACAGCATAGCATGATATAAAACTAAAAATTATAGGGTATGTGTGTCTTTCACCTTTTCTGTAGCTCTGTGAGAAGTATTGATAGTGCAAGCTACATAAATATCTGTATTTCATTTGTGTCCTTACAAATGAAAAAATCTATAGAGTTGTAGAACAGATTTTAATGAAATTTCTCTCCATGTAATGTCATCCACAAGCACATAGTGACTTTTATAAAATATGTTTCTGTGTGGTTCAGTGTATGCCTCATTCTGAACAAATGAGCTAGAAAATCAGAAATCAGAATCAGAAATGCAGATATAATTTTAATATCAAAACCACAACTGCATAAACAATACAATCAGCCTTTAGCCTACCACACACTGTTGGAAGGCTGGTTTGAATTCAAAGCCCCAGGAAAACAGACACTTTTCTGAGGAAGTTACATGCTGCTCAAAATAATTAAGAAACAGCTATATTTCAGAGATTTTTCTCCAAGTCAATGGCCATTTTAAGATGTTTAAAAATAGATTATGACATTACCAAAAATAGTCCCTAAAATTGTTAAAATTGTAAATGGCTAGAGCTTCCTGGGTGAAGCCATAAAATGACTGAATCATCAGACAATGATTGCCTTATTATTTCTAGTAGCATTTAATACAGCAGGCATTTAGAGGCTGGAAGAATAAGTCTGCAAACTGCATGCCTTTTATTCTTCCTTAAGCCCTGGCATGTGAGCTACATGTTTCTACACTTCATAATTAGAAAACACACATATTTACAATTGTGCATTGATCAAAAGGGAGCTAAAACTGGGGAAAGATGCACTGTCACGGTGTAGCTGGAGAGTCAGCAGGATAGAGGACAACAGTTCAACAGGAGACTCCAGGCAGAAAAATTATGTTCTTGCTGCAAGCACCCAAGATGGTATTGAATACCTGTTACCTGCTCAGGTTCAGCTCACCAGGCTGAACCCACATGGACTTTGATGACATTCGATGCACACATTTACAGAAGAAAAATAAACAAAAGTAAAGTCGGGAAAACAAAGAAAAGGGAGCGGGAAGTATAAAAATACCTTTCCTTCAGTGGCTGCCCCTCCCCAGATTACCTATTTCTCAGGCAGTCTAACAACAGACTTCAGCCTGAGTTTGCTGAGACTTCAGCATTTTTTACAGGAAGAATTAGATGATCCTCGTGTAACTGGTTAGTCTGTAGTCAGATATCCAATGGATTATGATTCCAAACTACTGCACTGAACAAATCATTGCTGAATGGCTCAATAGAACTTACGAAAATCAATCTTATGTTTAATGGCCTCTGAACAAAAGTCAGTGTTATTTTGAACTGCTATTTTTAATTTTATTTTTTCTGCAATAAATATTTGTGAGTATCTGTGAAGAAATCCCAATCTTTAGCATTTTTTCAGTGTGGAAGGGGAAACAGAAACTCATTTTCAGAGTTATGGGTAGTTTGCTATGCTGAGGTGATACAGCTAACACTACAGAGATCCTTAAATGTACATTAATCAAACACTCAAAAGCATTAATAAAAGAGGATGGTACCACAACATATGCATTATGGCTGAGTTCAGGAAATAGCACAGAACTGAACATGCTACAGCCTCTAAAATAAACCATTATCACACAAAATCCCAACAGAAAAAAAATTCCCAAGCAAATATATAATATATCTTGAGGCGAGGAACATGGATTCAGTTTTGCTAGAATATAGCTGGAATTTCCCAAGAATTCAAAGAGAATAGTGCTTTCTTCCCAAGATTTGTTAGGAATACTCAGGGAATACACAGGGCTTGGTCAGGTAAGCCAGTAGATCAAAGAGCACTCATGGTTTTTTATGAAAAACAAGACAAGAGAAAAAGGCCAGACTTCACTCACAACATTCAACTATAATACTGGATTCAGAGGATCTCAGAAATTCTCCCAGTAACACTGATTCTAGGACATGTACATGTCACACTCCATCTGCTCTTGAAATAGTGAGCTGAGAAATGACTCTACAGCTCAGTGTTTTGAGCCAACTTTAGAAAAGGGCTAAAATAATTCACTTTAATTGTCACGTGAATGAAACTCCTAGCAGGTCTATCTAACTATAAACAAAAGAAAGCAAGTAGTATCAAGAGGCACGGAAGCCTGCACTCTATTCTTCTCAATAGGTAGCTAAATTACTTTCACTGTCACTTCTACCAGGTCTCTACACTTTGGGAAAAGAGCACAAGTAGATTCTCACACACTCAAAGTATGGAAATAAAACAAAAACAATAATTAGTCTGTGGCTCTCAGTGTAAACAGGTATCCCAGAGTAACAGACTGTGAAAGCTACTGAGAATTCACCATTTATTTTCAATTGCATCTCATCCTCTTTTCCAACTCAGCTGACTTTTAATGAACAATGCACTGAATTCTAAGTAAGTGAGAAAATTAAAAATCAAGCTAAAACAAACTTGTAGGCAGCCACAGGGGAAAGTAAAATAGGGAGTAGGCAGCAGGAGGCAGAGAACACCTGTGGCTTTGCTGCATCCACTGCTGTGCCATAGTCCAGGTAATGGAAGTAAATCATAAAAACTCTAGATGCTGTTACCACCCTTCCCAACTTCAGCATGGCAGCAGGAGTAGCTGGCAACCAGTTCCAGGCTATCTTTGGATCTCCATCTTTGGCGACTCTTTTGGGCAGCAAAATTCAGTTATGCCTACACATCAGCTGCTGGCAAAGAAAGGATATTTTTTCAATGATGAAATGGTTGTACATAGTTAGAGCAAAGTATCAATGCTGTATTATTGTTACTGAGTACAGCCTCCAGTGCATTTTCATTGACACAAAGCTGTATAAATACCAGTGACCAATTTAAGATCTCACAAGACGTTTTGAGTATACAGCTATATTAACTGCAAATCTGACTCATTTTCTATTTACTTCAGACACAACCAGGAGCCTCTGACACAACTTCCATCAGAACTGGGAAGTCTGGAACAGCTCTTGAGACAGAGAGCACCAGACTTCTTCCAAATCTGTCTTTAGAAACACTACAATTCACAGGTGCAGCCCATACTCAACACAGAAGACTCAGGACACATTTACAGGAGGTGTTGGAGAATGTTACTCTTCAGGGAAGGGCATCCAGAACTGGCCTCAGAATTGGAAAGCAACATCAGTGCGGCAGTCAAGGGATTGCAGAAAGGCAGATGTTGTGCATAAAAGGTTGCTCCTCAGTGTAAGCAGTTTGAGAGTTGTTGAAACAGGCCTAAAAGACAGATCAGAAGCTGCGCTACACCCTGTTAACTTGCACCTCTGTGTCCTATGCTCTGTCCTGTGCTCCATCACACAGCACACCCCTGTCACATGACACTGCAGCCCTCCAGGTTTCTCCCCCAGCTGCATAAAAAAGGCTGCATCTACACACAGTGGGGAGCTGGGAGGCACAAGGATCACCAGGAGTGATAAATGACAAGTTTTATGGTGATTTTGTAGGGTCCATCTCAGGTAATCCTGGCATCAGAAAACATGTCAGAATTTGGCTGAGCCAAGCCACATGTAACCATGGGTTTCCCTCATTCCTGTTCTCAGGCATGCTTTGTTTTTAGGGATTCCCAGTCAAGATGCTTAGAACCATGAGAGTGAAGCCAAGGAAGCCCAAATTGCAGCAAGAACCTCAACCTCTGTGGGGTTCACACATCTGCTCTGATCTGCACAGACTCCCTCTTCCTTGAACTGCTTACCTTGGCTGTTTCAGCAAACATTAGTGAGGGGACCTCAGTGAAATGAGGACCAAGAGAAGTGAATTACCTCTGTAATCAAGTATGATAATCAGCACATTTACGAGCACGGTCCTGGTTCACGAGCCCTTACCCAACCCCCCTCAGGTGAACCAGCACTTGCCAATGGCCTTTCACACCACCCCAGAGCTGGTGCCATCCCATGCTCCCTAGCATCAAGGGTGCTTAATCAGGGTTGTGGCACGTTCTCATTTCTGTTGTGCCCCAGGCAATCCACATCTGAGAAGAGGGGCCCAGGGTGCAGTAAGGGCAGAAAAGGAAGAGGATCGCTGATGGCAAGTTCAACATGGTTTAGCAGTGCCCTGGCAGCCAGGAGGGCCACCTGTGTCCTGGGGAGCATCAGGCACAGCATCACCAGCCAGGCAAGGGAGGGGATTGTCCTGCTCTGCTCTGCTCTGCACTGGGGCAGCCTCACCTCCAGTGCTGGGGGCAGCTCTGGGTGCCACATCAGCCTAATGTAAGGCTACAGAGGGTCCATGAGGATGGTGAAGGGCCTGGAGGGGAAGCTGTATGAGGAACACCTGAGGTCACTTGGTCTGTTCAGCCTGGAGGACACTGAGGGGAGACCTCACTGCAGCCTACATCCTCTCCTTGAGAGGGGGAGAGGAGGGGCAGGCACTGATCTCTCCAATGTGGTGACCAGTGATAGGACCTGAGGGAATGGACTGAATTTGTGTCAGGGGAGGTTTAGCGTGGATATCAGGAAAACATTCTTCACAGAGAGGGTGGCTGAGCACTGGAATGGGCTCCCCAGGGCAGTGGACCCAGCACCAAGCTTGATGGAGGTATTTGGATAATACACTCAGATATATGGTGTGATTCTGGGGGATATCCGTGCAGCACCAGGAGCTGGACTTGAAAATCCTTTTGGGTCCCGTCCAACTCAGCATATTGTATGACTATCTGAACAGAATTCTCTCAGCCTTTCCTTCTAAGAGATGGTCCAGTCCCCTCTTGCTCTCTGTTAGACCTGCTCCAGGAGCTCCACATCTCTCTTTTTCTGAGGAGCCCAGAACTGGACGCAGCACTCCAGGTGAGGCCTTATCAGGGTCAGCCCCTGGAATGGAAAGGATTACATCCTTCTATCTCCTGGGAATACCTGGGAATACCTGAGGTGCCCCTCAGGACACCACTGCCCACAACGGCATACTGCGGGCTCAGAGAGGCCCGACTGCCGCCAGGTCTCTCTCCGCACAGCCGCAGCTCGGCGGGCGTCCCGGCCTGTCCCAGCCCCACGGCAGCGCGCCCCGGCAAGGGCCGCCCCGGCGCGCTGTACGGCACGGCCGCGCGGCACTGTCGTGCGGCAGCAATGCGGTGGCCAATGGGGAGCGGCGCCCGGCGCACGCGGCCGTCAGGCGCGGTCGGGCCGCACGTGTGCGCGGGGAGCGGCGGGCCCGGAGCCGGCGGCGGGCCGGGCTGCGCGTGTGGGCAGCGGCGACCGCGGCGGGACTGCCTGAGCCTCCCTGAGCCTCCCTGAGCCTCCCTGCCCGTGCGCGGCCTCTGGTACCCCACCGCTCGCTGGGAGGGTGTGACTTCGCCATGGGTGTTAGCCAGGAGGCGCAGGCTGTCTTCTCCTCACAGGGGAGCCGCGGCGGTCCAGTAATGCTGTCTCTTGCTCTGTTTGCAGTGTTGCCGCGATGGAGAACAAGGGAAAAAAGAAATTCGTGGGGAAGAGTGGGAAAGGACCTCGTGGAAAAGCGCCGCACTGGAAAAGAAAATTTAAAAAGGATAATGGTAAGAAGGCGAAGGGTCCTCAATAGGAGCCCTGACTGAATGGTTATTATTGTGTACTGTCATGCTTGGAGTTGGTTTTGTTTTGTTTCCCTTGGGAAATTCATGTTTTGAAACGACTAGTTTGGCAGATGAGCAACAAGAAGTGGGTGTTCTCTGCCTGGACTTCAATAAAACTTTGACAGTGTTTTCTCTCCTTTGAGATCCTCCCAGAGGTGCTGATGATTTAAGGGCTGCAAGAGCAATTGGTGAGGTAGATTGAAAACTGGCTGAACGGCTGGGTCCAGACTGGTATGTTCCCTGGAGACCATTGATTAGCAGTGGACCCCAAAAGTCAGCACAAGGTCGAGTTTGGTTCAACAGTTCCATGGAGGACGTGGATGAACATGAGCCAGCAGTGTACTCTGGTGTCTAGCTGAATTTTGGGGTGCATTAGGAAGAGTGCTGTCTGCAGATTGAGGGCTGTGACCCTTGCCCTCTTCTCAGCCCTGGTGAGGCTTCACCTGCAGTGCTGTGTCCCAGCTCTGGCTTTTCAGTGCAATAGAGATATGGACATTCTGGAGAGAGCTCAGTGGAGGGCTGCAGAGATGATGAGGACCTTCTTGTAGGAAAGGCTGAGACATCTGGGTCAGTTCAGCCTGTCCCAGAGAGAAGACAGGGCTGAGGGGGATCTGCTCAATGTGTAGAGGTGTCTGAAGGGAGGTTTCAAAGAGAGCCAGACTTTTTCAGCAGTAGTGCCCAGTGACAGGACCAGAGAACAGTGGGCACAAACTAAAACATAGGAGATTCCTTCTTATTACCAGGAAAACCTATTTACTCTAGGACTGACTGTGCACGGGCACAGATTGCCCAGGGACATGGTGGAGTTTACTGCATTAGAGACAGTCAAAAGCTACCCAGACATGGTCGTGGACAGCCGGTTTTGGGTGGCCGTGTGTGAGCAGGAGGATTGAATGAGGTGACTTTGAGAGGTGCCTTCCAACCGCAGCCGTTCTGTAACTGTGTCTTGTATTCAAAACTGTACTGACTATATGAGCCACTAACTTGCTGAAATGCTTTAAATAGGTTGCATTGGAAGCCCTTCATCTCTGTCTGATTCACCTAAAATATTCTAAGTTAAAAACTTGAAGTTGATAACCTTTTGATTCTAGACTTGGCATTCCTACATTAATACAAAACTATCTGAGAGGTGAAGTTAGATGGGAACCTGCTGTGGGTTAGATTGAGAATATGGCTTTCACTGCTGTCTTAGAACAGATGATGTTGAAACAGCTCTGATTGTGAACTATGAAAAGTTTAGGGATTTGGGGATTGATGACTGGGATGATTGATGCCAGGGATGGTGAAATTCATAATGTAGAATAATCCTTTCTATGCCTGAGCTGTTACACTGCTGCCCAGAAAATAATGCCTGGGCAAAACTTCTTGGGAGAAAACATGCATACCCAGGGACTGCAGTGAAAACACAAGCTTTGAGAAGCACCTAAGAATTTTTGTTAAATATGGAACTGTTATTACAAAGTAGTTTAATTCTTGTTACAGTATTTTTAATTTTTTTTTTTAGTTTTGTAGCAGCAATAGCTGTATGATGGCATTTTAATTTCTGTTGTTTTGATTAATAGATTCAGGTCCACCAAAGAAGGTCTTCAACAAAGGAGATGAGGAAGGAAAGCCTAAATCCATTTCCAAGAAATTTGTTAAAGGACAGTTAAGACCTGGAAAAGCTACTGTCAAACAATTCAAGAATAAACAGCAACCAGAAAAGTTTGCAAAGAAGAGAAAACTACAGGATAATGAAGAGGGAGGTGAGCAGATTTTTAAGCCTGGATATCAAGGAAAGCCAGGTCTTGGGGAACACATTGTTCATCTAGAACTTCCTCTTTCTGTCAGCCTTTCCAAACTGGCTGAATAACTCCAGGTTTACTTCCTTTTTAATCTTTGCTGCGGGAAAAATTACTTCACTTGGCTAGGCTTAAAGTTGAGGTCACAAAAATCAACAGTTGGGAATTTTCTTGGAAGTCAAAAGTAAAGACATAGTAGCAAATTTAAAAATCATCATACCATCTTAAAGCTCTGTTTATTTTAATGGCAATGTTAAGTGATTAGCTAGAAATTGGCAATTGTGACACAGTTTGCAAACACAGAGCTTTTCATAGTGTGTTTTGAACTGTTCTAAAAGTACTTGCTATAAGCTTTGGAATAGAAATTCATGCAACAAATTTGATTATCCTTTACATTATTCCCTCTCTGTGGTCCAGATTATCTAATCACATCCTTTAAGAGGAAAAAAAAGTGTAATGGGTGTTAATACTGCTTTTGCATGTTTTACAGCAGGTTTTTTTTTTTTGTGTTTATGCAGAAAGCCTAAATAGTTGTCTGGTTTTATCACGTTTAAATTAATTTCTTTTTCAAATTAATTTATTCTGCTTGAGATCTTCATCTTTTCCTGTCCTCTCCTTTAAAGTAAATCTGTACTTGGACAGTTGACTAGTCTTGTAAAATGAGAAGTGGAATCTTAAATGAGGGGTTCTGAAGCTCTGCAGAAATATGTAATTTGTTTGAAGGACAGTAGATTATGTCGAGTGTTTTATTATTGCTGTTCTTGCATGTTTGCAGAATGGATTAATATGGAATATGCACTAGATGTCTGAAAATCTAATAACAGTAGAGTGTTTTTATTAGGCTGCTTTAAAAAAAGGAAACCCAAGCAAAGCTTTAAATATTGTTTCTAAGAGTAAATTAAAGCCTCTGTGTATTGCACTGCTCTCAAAGCATTACAAGTTTTTTCTAGTAATCACTTAGGAGAGTGATATAAAAATCAGTAATATGCTTTGTAAAAAGAAAAGCATGGGTTTTTGAATGGGTAAAGTTAAGTACCTGCTGCTAAATACCAATGAGCAGTGCTTTAAGCTGTAAAAATTTAAGACTGTGTCTTTAATGCATGATTTGTGGCCCTTTTATAACATTATTTTGCCCAAATTTGTTGTGTGGTCAGTGTGCAGTGTATCGTAAAATGCCATGCTTAAGGAATTTGACTGACAAAGATTAGGAATGTGAGAAGGGTTTAGCTTTTTTTCTTTTTTGAGTTTTCAGATGTGTATCTTTGAGTTAGGGTTCTCCTTTTGAGAGAGGGAAAAGATGTGCATGAATTAAGAGAGAACTAAAACAGAAGAATTATTGGGGCAGCAATAATTGCTGAGTACATCTTCAGTCAATTTTCAAGCTATTAAGAGATTTGTGATGCGTACTGTTAGAGTTTTGAGGTAAATTAATTGTTTGCTTTGTTCTTCCAGTAGTCTAAAAGTGGTGATTGCTATCTTAGCATACATTCAAGATTTATGGTTTCATGTTATCTAGCTGAGTAACTGTAGGCCTTGTTAGTGATTCAAGTCATAGAACTGTCACAGTTTAGGCTGGTAAAGAATTCTGTTCATGCTCTTCTATTGACTGTAGAAAACATATTTGTTTTTGTCCTCAGGGTCAGATTCTAAGAAGCCAAAATGGGATGACTTCAAAAAGAAAAGGAAAGAGTTAAAGCAAACTAGACAAATTAATGATAAAAGTAATTATGATATAATTGTAAAATCAAAACAAATATGGGAAACCATGAGAAGGTAATGACTTTTTTTCTTCCACTCTGTTGACTTTTAGCTGTAAATGGCTAGATTAACCTCTTTATCATCTTGTAATTATATAAAACTTTGAATCTCTTTGGGTGAACAGTAACATTGCATGCAATTTTGTAGATAGTTCAAACAGAGTATGATAACTCATAGTCCTAGGAATGTTTGGATTGAACTTGTATTTTAGGGTGAAATTTATAAATTTGTGAGTAATTGCTTAAGAAATTGCTCTTTTTTTTTTTTATTTTAACCCTGAAATACAGAGCATGATTGACCCAGATTCTGCAGTGGGATTACTGCATGAGTTTTTTGTGAAAGATCATTGTCTCTCTGAGGGTGTAATTCTAGAGCTGGTGCCCCATGTCAGCAAGAAAAGTTAATTTTGCTTGTTCTAAGTATTTGTGCTTTGCGTGCTTACAGATCTTCGGACCTGTAAGCAGCTCTGACTGCAAATTTGAGTTTATTTTAAAAAATATTTTTACTCAAAGAAAGAATAAAGTTAAAGTGTGGAATTCTGGTTTGATTTCCACAAACTAAAACAGCTTAATCACATCTCTGTACAGGGTTAATGAATGGCAGTGCAAATTTGGATTGGCAGAAGCCAACCTGGTTTTATTTGTACTGTCTTGCTTCTTAATTTATAGATATAAGTGAAGTGTACTACAAAAAAGCTGCTTCCTCAATTAGAATTGTTTTACTGGGGTTCTTTTGCTTGTAGGAAGAAATGTGATAAGGAGAAACGAGAAAAGCTGATGAATGAACTACAGAAGCTTCTTCACGGGAAAATTAAAAATGTAAGAAAAAGTTAATGCCATAGTGCACAAATTCACAAAATCTTCTTTAAAAACTCTTGTGAGCAAAAAGAATAAAAACAGGGCTGAATGACTGCATTTGGTACCTGTATTTCAGGACAGTAGTCCTGAGATGCTTTGTCAGCTGGCAGTTGTAAAAGGCTGCCAAGTAGCTTTAGTCTGCTGAAATTTGATGTTAACTGGGGTTCAGGAACTCAGAGGTTTAATTAGTTACAATGTTGATTTGCAATTTTCTAGGCAAGTTAGTGTCCTCATGCTTAATTGTACTAAACAGTCTTTCTGCTTTATTCTTGAAGTGTATAAATTTGCAGTGAGGAGCATGTTGAGCTTTTTGTATTCCATGCTGAAGTGGAACTGTTCCATCACACTTACTCTGAAATTATAAAGAAAAGGAACAAAATGGAGATAGCATTTAATGGTTTTATTTCAGTATGAAAAACCTTGGTGCTTGTCCTTAATTGTCAGCTGCTGTTGTGTGTATTTTCTTTGATAGAGTACTTGTGAAGGGGTAAAAGCCCATAAGTCTTGGTTTGTTATAAGCAGGTAACTGCTTTTCTAATTTTATAATTGGCATTACGTGTAGCATGAAACTGTACCAGAGAACACATATATAAAGATAATTATGGTGCATACTGCCTTTTGAATGGCCTAGAGTAATGAAATATCTCTGTGTTTTAGCTGTCATTTGCACACGATTCAACCAGAGTGATCCAGTGCTTTATTCAGTATGGTAATGAGAAGCAAAGGCAAGAGACATTTGAAGAATTGAAAGGTATTTTCATTTTACTTACATGCTTCTGTATTGTGGTTAGGATGCATTTAAACAAATGATGCTGTTTTGAATATTTTTGCTTTTTTTTCTGATTTGATGCATCATTTCTAGTGAACTCTTCATACTTATTTAAATAATGACATATTGTTTCATAGAGTTAATGTAGTGAGAAATAAACCAGCTGAATGCTTCTCCCTTCTTCTAGATAGCCTAGTAGAGCTGAGCAAGTCAAAATATTCCAGAAATATTGTGAAGAAGTTTCTTATGTATGGGTGAGTATCAGTCAAGTGAATTTGCTTATCAGTGTTGTGTTGTTTCATTTCCACTGTGAATTCTGCTTCTTAATCTATAGTGGATTGATCATTAATAAAAAATATGTCTCTGGAAACATCTTTGTAATGTAATGGAGTAAAGTCAGGGGAGTGCTAACAGTATTTTTCCTTTTGCAAGAAGTAAAGCTAATGCTGTACATGTGTAGGAGAGTATGACAAAAAATTGGTTAGATGTATGCTCAGAGTTGATCTTAGCTATATATAAAACTCTGGCGTTTTAAAATTTTCTTTGCTAAGTGTTGCAGGATGGCATTCATTATTCTCTAGAATTTATTCACTGTTTACTTTCCCTTGAAGTGTCTTACAATTTCTCCACATTCTTGGCTTTTGTTACATATTTTCCCAAGTGCCATAAGGCTGATTCAGATTCATAAATTTCATGGTTTCTGTGAAAAAACTTACTACCTAAATGTGTTTCTAAAAATAAAACTATCAAAGGTAAGCTTATCTCTAGAGGTTTTAACCATTGCTATTTGTATTTCCCTGTAAAACAGGACAAAAGCACAAATTGCAGAAATAATAAAAAGTTTTAAAGGCCATGTGAAAAAAATGCTCCGTCATGCTGAAGCATCTGCTGTAGTGGAATATGCATATAATGACAAAGCCATTCTGGAGCAGAGGAATATGCTGACAGAAGAGCTGTATGGGAACACTTTCCAGGTTTACAAGGTGGTATTTCAATACTTTGTAGTTTAAGATAGTTTAGCCTGTAAGATATTGTGTTAGTAATGCCTTACCTCTCTTACCTACAATTTCTTCTGATTACATTTCCTTCTGTCAGCTGTCCAAAGGTAGTCTAGTTTAGCATGTTTAAATGTAATGATTACTTGCACATTTCTCGTTTAGATGAAATTATGGGTTTTTATAGTTTGACCTATGTAAAATATGCCATGTTCATGTATGAGATTGCTCTCTGCTCATCAAAGAGTTAGTTCTTATATAGTTTCAGTTCTCATAGTGTCTAGGCTGAAACCATCCTTGCTGAGGTGAGACTTAGTAATTCATCACTAATACTGTAGATGATGACTCTTGTGTCAGAGCTGCCTTCTATCTTGTGAGAACTGAGTGTGGGCAGAATGGGCCGGTATCCACATACAGTGTTCCATTTAGGCTTAGTTTTTCTCTTTGTTTTTTTTCCCATGGAAACTGAAGGATTTGAGTCCAAACTCCACTGAAACCTAGGTCTGTGGTAGATCCTCACCAGGCGGTTGGAACCTTCTTAAAACTACATCCTCCATTCTTTTGAATTCTGTTTTTTATTTTTGCTGATTTGGGAAGTTGGTATCCATTAGGAATTTTGCTACAAAGTACAGAACTGTTTTACACAATTGCTAACTTCACTCCAATGACATTTTCACCTTGTCACTTATAACCAAGATTTCTGTTAAAATCATCTTAAGAAGTTAACACCTCATTTCTAAACCTGTATTTTTCTTAACAGGTTAAGTTAATTAAGATAAGTTCTAGTTAGGCATTTTGCAACACTGAGTAGTAGAGAGGCATGTTTGTTGTGATTATGGGCTGTAATTTGTACTGAGTCAAACAGCCCATGAAATCAAGTGCAGTGTTAGCTTCCATCATTCTGCTGTTTTTGACGTAACTTCTTTAAGTAGCTATGCATTGTGGTGCAAAACCGAGATTCAGCACAAATGTAGGTTTATAAAAAATTGCAGTGTAGTCTTTAAAAATAGCAGGGATGGTTTAAAAATACTTCTTCTGATTGTCTATGCAATCAGACTTCTCTTCAACCAGATTATTTGAAAGTGTTACCACTGTAATTCTTTTGTTATTATACCAGAAAGTGTTTCTGTGTGTAAGGTATATGGTATATATTCCTCCTCTCTGCTGTTATCTGAAATGGAATTTCCTGGGCCTTTGTTAACTTCTCAGTTTATTAACTTGTTGTGTTGCCCTCTGATGTATGCATAAAGCAGGATTTCTGCTTAGCTCAGGAGCACCATAACACAATACCAGTTTTGTGTATTTTGCTGATATAACTGGCAAAAAGCAGCTCAGACTATAAAAGTGGGTTTTGTTTGCTAATGCGGAATATTTAATTTGTAGAAACTTATGTTTACAGCTTCTGACATACTCAGAAAAGGTTTTTATTTTTAATATTGTAAGAATTGTTAGTTTTGCAGAAATTAATTTTGTTTTTGATATTTGTGACATTTTATTGAGAAAGATCTAAACATTTCCTATGGACTCTGATATTTACTGGTATGATTAAACCTCTGATTGTGCAATCATTTCAGACACCAGCTGTCCCAACACTGGAAAAAGTGCTAGAAGCTCAACCTGAAAAGAGAGAGGCCATTTTGGATGAAATGAAGCAGATTCTTACACCAATGGCACAAAAGTAAGGACAAAACTTGGCTGAAAGTGTGACAATGTAATACAAACCAGTTTGTTAGTGACATACAAACAGTGACACTGGTAAATTTCTAAGTTCAGATGACAGTTATACTGTCATCATTACTCTTTTAAGCTGTAATATTGTTGTGCTGACTAGTCTGTGGTTTTGTCCCAGGTGTCATAATGAGTGTCTTACCTTAACTTTGAACTCCACTTTTGTGAATTAAAGTGTCCTCTCTCCCAGTCAGACAGTTGGTAGAAATGTTGCACTGTCACATATTTCCATGATGCATTATTTGATATTCTTCTCCAGTGGTCTTTATGAGAAAATAGGTTCTGTTATTTGTAAGTTTTGGTAGAATCTTCCATGTATTGTAAATGTTAAACATCTGAATCAAAAATGGCTGTGTGTTTTTTGCTTACCACACTGCCTAACTTTTTAAAATACAGATGAGGTATTGCTAGCATAATTGAAAATTATTATTTGTGGTGAACTTGTTGCTTATTTTCATCTATCCAAATACAGAGAGGCAGTGATCAAACACTCACTGGTACATAAAGTATTTTTGGACTTTTTCACTTATGCTCTTCCGAAACAAAGATCTGTAAGTATCTTTATTTCGCTTTTTGTCTTCTTTTGCCTTTCTGTGGAATGTTTTTTATCTTCTTGTGAAAATGTAAGTTAACTAGACAAAAATACACATCTTTCATTGATAGAGTTCTACACATTTGGTGATTCTAGATAGATGATTGGAGAGTAGTTCTGTATGGAGATTCATAGTCACAGGGAGCTTTCACAGTAGTGTTTATGATACTTAAATTAAAAAAAATATGAGATGACTCTGATGTTTCCTCTCTTCCGGCTAAATGATCCTTCTTAGTAGCTGGGGAATAATGAAAGTAAGGACCATTGCTTGCAGTAGTTTAGCTTTCCAATGTGTTGTTTCTCAGCAGCTTGCAGTGACTGTCCAAAAATCTCCTGACCAAAATACAATGAGATTGGCCCTTCTGTCAGCAGCCAAAACTTTGTGTGCTGTATCTGTATTAAATTGCAAATTTAATATTACAGCTGTGTGATGTGACATGATTTAAGCTGATATCATGTTTGACTTTACTTGTCTTCAGGATGTGTGGCTCAGCCTCACCTTGGTTCTGCAGGTCAGAGCCGTGTCAAGTCAGGCAGAGCTTTCTACACTTGCTGTCTCTTGCCTCTTTCTGCCAGACCGGACTCCTGAATACTTCTTTGTTACTCTTAACAAACCCAAAGCTAAGGGTAGGGAGGTGAATTATTTTTGGCCTATTCTGAGTCCAAGTCTTCAGAGCCCAGAACATTCCTGTTCATGGTTTCATGTAATGCTGTGTCTGAAAATGCTTTTGGATTTGCAGGCTTGCATGAATCAGGGGAATAAGGGTGTATCTCCTTGCTTGGCTTTCTGTGCAAATGTGCTGTTATATGGGCATGCTCTTTGGGAAACCCCTTCTGTGGATCTGTTCCTGCCTATGCTTAGTTGTGTAGTGATTGAGCAGTTTGTGAAGAATTGGTGTAATGCTTGGAGCCTTTGGCTAGAGAGCACGTAGAACTAGGGACAGAAAGAGGCATAGGCAGGAGCTGTGCTTCTAGGAGATCTGGAGTAATTGGATAACAGAAGTAGTATCTAGTAACCCAAGAGGGTGTCATTTGATTTGGTTTGAGTTTGGCTGATAGTATTGCCAGATAGCTTCAGAAATCATCTTTCCTTTGATATAAAGACACAGGTTTTGGCTGTGTCTTGTAATATCTGATTTATAATGTAACCTGGTGCTTAAATAACTTTTTAGTTCTTCTTACTTTCTGGCTCGTACTCTGTATGTATGAATACACATCAGCTTCAAAGATTTCTTCCTAAATTAGTGGTTGTCTTTTTCTCTAATTTCTGTCACAGTTCTGAGTACCCTTTCTTAAATTTTTTGTAATAGGACAGTTGACAAGCTTCAATACAATTGTGATTTCATGGCATGATTATGTGAACAATGTAGTTTTAAAGAGAGAAAGCTTGTGTCATTTACAGTCTTTTGGACTCCTCTTGAGCCAGTTTTTCACAGGGCAGGGAAATGAGAGTGGTTCTGCAGAGCCAGTGATGCAGTATAGTGTGGGCAGACAAAATAATGCTTTCGTTGGTATGCCCACCTGCCTTGGGCTCCTCAAGCCTTTTTTTTCATCTTTTTGCTTTATCACCTTTTCCTCCCCAGGAAATGATAGAAGCTATCAGAGAAGCTGTCATCTACCTGGCACACACTCACGATGGAGCCCGAGTGGCAATGCACTGTTTATGGCATGGCACTCCCAAGGTAATGTTTGATTTCCCTCTACTAAGTCTTCCCTGACTGCCAACATGAGTTCTTCTGCTTGTACACATTTTCATGGAATTAACAGTTTGAGGGCAAGGTTAAAAACTGACCGCTCTTTATCTGTTGGCAGACTTAAGCAGTGTTTTTTTTGTGAATCAAATGCATTCATTAGAACTAGTGAAAGCATCTCCTTTTATTTTTAGCAGAGCTTTTGGCAGTGACACATGGAGTAATTTTTGTCCCATGTATTTCTTAATATAAGCAAAACTTACAGTAGGGAGAGGTCAGTAAAGAAATCATAATGTGAAACCATGTTTAGCTTTGGAATGCCAAGACTTATAAAATATTATAGGAAGTGTGTTTTATTTCCATCTGCTGATGTAGTATCCAGAAATATTTTGGTGTAATGTATGTCATCTTGTCTTGGAAGTACTGTAATGCCTCCTGTGTTTTTCTGTATTAAAAAATATAAAAGATGACATACTAAAACAATCCCCTTGTTAAAGAATGCAGAAAAAAATCAAGTTCCTAGGATCTAGGTGTTGTAATGGATCAAAAGAAAACTGAGCAGTGATTCCAAGAGCCAAAAATACAGAGAGGAAACAAAATATTCGTGCTAGTAACAGGGGTTTAAACCAAGCTAGAGTTGAATATGTTGAATATGTTTCTTGAAGAGGTAATGAAGAGATGAAGTGCATTCTTCTTTCATTAACGGACAAAATATTAGTGGATTTATGTGGTGGTTTGGGGTTTTTTGTTTGCTGTGGTTTTTTCCATATTTTCCTGACATCTCCCATCTGAACTTGTAAATATGCCACAGGATCTCTCTGAAATCAAGTCACAATTCAGGTTTAACTTTTCACACAGGTTTTAGGTGTAAACTAATAGAATATGTGTGAGTGTTTGCTTTAGAAAGCAAATTGAAGATTATATTTTTGGAAGGTGTAAATAGCAGTTTAGTTACTCAGAATCACAGATACTCTAGGCTCATTTGAGTTTCTTCTTTCCTTTTGGATAGGACCGAAAAGTCATTGTGAAAACTATGAAGACATATGTTGAAAAAATAGCAACGGTGAGTGTTCATTAACCATTTATTTCATAGTCTCTGAAACCAGTGATTTGATAGAGGATAGCTTGAATGTTCTTTGGTACTGGGAACCAACTTTGAGAACTTAATAAAACAGCAGTGATGTATTCGATAATATAAAATAATTGAACTGTATGGAATATTTAGAGACACACCAGGGAGCTTCATTGTGGGCACTACATGTAGCACTATGCTTCGTTATGGCTGAGTTCATTATTATTCCTCAGTTTTCTTTCTACTTTTTATTTTGTTGATCCCAACTTTGTATTGCATCTTCATGTGCTCATTGGTAACTCTCCTTGGTTGGGAGTAAAACAGCCAGTATAAAGAAGAGGAAGAAAAATCAAGATGTGTTGGAGATGTTATTGAAAAGGCTCTTTGAACATTCATATTTCTTAGAAGATGCTTAGTATTTTTTTCAAGTCTGGAACCTTAAAAATACATTGGCATACAATGGAATAAGTCTATTTTATTTTTTAATTAATAACATATGTGTTTGGAGACTGCAGCACCTGCAGAGTAATGGTTGAAACCAGATTTCATGGAGTTGGGCAAAAGAGCAGCTGTAAAGAAGAGCTTTTTAAATTTCCTTTCCTGGTTGTTGTGGGGTTTTTTATTTGCTAATAGTTTTTGTGGTCTCGATCTGTGGCCTTCAGACATTTTGATCACATCCTGGGCATGCATCCCCAATATATATATTTATGCATAAATTACATGTCTTTACTACTATAATAGTGTACATTATAAAGCATACACAGAAATAGAAAATTTGAAAGGATGGGATAAAAATAACCGGAGATTATTTTTAAGAATAACCTCCGGTTATTTTTATTATTTTATTAATGGTGCAAAAAAATATTTTCTTTCTGCATCACAGTGGATTGTCTTGTGCAACCCACTTTGAGGGCTACTGTTCTGGGTAATGTTTCTCTCCATAATTTTCCACCAGAATAAATGAGTTGCTTGATGTTATAAATTACATAATATTTGGAAATATGAGTCAGTGGATCAATAATGTCTGACACAACGCTGGAGCACAGAAGATCTGGCTTCACTTTGATGTAGAGCCTCACTGACATACAAGTGCATTTGGTTGTGCCCTTTTGAGTTGAGACATATAGCAGTAGAGGCTATATGGCTCATTACAGAGATATAATTTCCAGAAATGTTGTATGGGACTTAGTTCAATTTCAAGTAAATCTACAGTAAAAATGAAATCTATATGTAATTAATGTTGTTGTAGGGAAAATACTGATTTCAAATGTTGACAATACAGTAGTTTAAGCTAATAGCTTGAATGTGATAAAACAGTATATCTACTTGAAATGGAAGATCTACCTTTGTTTTAACAACATACTTCTCTTAATGAACCTTGCTTTTAGAGAGAAACCTAAATGTTGGACTTCTCTCATTCTATGACAGTAGTCAGAGTCTGCTTGTGCTTCATGTTGTGTTATGTTTGAGAACCCTCAGAAGTCCTGATTCTCATTCAGTTAGTATATTAACAAAAAATGACTGTATGTGGTTTCTGATATTTTGTTTTTGCAGGGTGAATTTTCTCATCTGGTGTTGCTGGCAGCTTTTGATTGCATTGATGATACTAAACTTGTGAAGCAGTTAATTATATCAGTAAGTAATTTAATTTCTCCTAAGATAGTACGTTAAATAGTGTCAGTATGTTTGTCAGTGTATAGGAGAATGAAAGTAGGACTCCATCTGCTTTTTTAGACCATTTAAATACTACCCATCTTAATTGTTTCATTATATTTATGTATCATGATTAATTTTTTCTTTGCCTAGCAGACCGTAGCACTTTCATATATTATTTTTAAAATTATTTTAATTATTTATTTTAATTAATTTTTAAGGTAGGTTCAATGCTTGCTGAAATTTTCCCTTTTAGTACACATTCATTCTGGATGATGGGTGGCTGGAGTCTCTTTAAAAAGTCAGTGTCTTGGTCATCCTACCACATCGATCAGGACAGAAAATGGAGAACAAGACATGGCCTTCACACATACACAATTGGCCCATCAGGGCTTATGTGAGGTCAAGAATGGGAAAGGATGGCAGGAAAAGAAAAAAAAAAATCTTGGGATCAAAACCCAGCTGTTCAGATAGTGGATGAAAAAAGTAGCAGATGATGAGTTGGGGGCATCTTAAAATCAAGCATTGAAGCATATTCTGTTAAGGAAACCAGTTTTTAAAATTATTTCAGAAACAGTTAGACTTCAAAAATACCCTATAGACATTAGATTTCTGTCCATTAAAAAATTAGCTTTTTGTTGGTTTGGAATTTTTTCTGGTAGTATTGCAAAATTCATAATTTATGTGAGTTGGCAGTATAGCTGAGAATTTGTGGGTAAAGGAGGGTTTTAAGCTCTTTAAATTCTTTTGAGGAAAGTCTTTTCTTACCATCATCTCTCGGGTCCACAGAGTCTTAATCCTGGACCAAAGTGTGTGTGTGCTGCTTTGAACTTTCATAAGTGATTAGAACTGTACATTGAGTGCTTGGCATGTCCTCTCTTTCATGAGGACTCCAAAAAGATGGAGACTTTACCAACAAGAGATAGCATGTCACTGTCTCTAGAGTTTCTTCTGGTACTTCTTCACAGTTCTAATACTGATAGTGACCAAGAACTGTTATTTCATTAATGTTTCATTGTGGTTTGTTTACTCTCACAGGAAATAAAGGCTTCTTTGCCTGATATAATAAACAACAAATATGGAAAGAAGGTCTTGTTGTACTTGCTGAGTCCTAGAGATCCTGCACATTTTGTTCCAGAAATCATCACACTTCTGCAACAGGGAGATGGAAATGCCTATAGGTAACTCAGATGTGAATGTTACATGTTTTTTCTTAAGAGCCCAGAAGAAGTTGTGCAACTTTTTGTCATGATTTAATTTCAACTTTTCTTTGTAATAAATCTAAGTAATATAAATATATAAAAATAATATGTTTGCCCCTTTTGTAAAGGTCAAATATTGTGATACATTTTGTGTGTGAGCTCAGGTATCAAATTTAATAGAAAAGAAAATTTGTAATATGTGTTGCTGGTGCTTTGGGTAGCATAAAAGTATATCTCAAAATCTAGCAATAAAAATGGAAATTGTTAATTTGATTGGAGTCAATTGAAATTAATGCTCACCAGCTTTTGAAGAGGGAGCAATTCTAGATGACTAGGAAGCTGGCTGAAAAATGCATCTCCCATAGTCGAGATAACAAAATGAAAAGAAATAGTGAATGTCACTAACAACAAAAATTTTATAAGGTTTTGAGACAGTCAGCTTTAAACACTTTTTCTCACTCCATATGTTCTTAAATTCTGTGTCCAACATATGTACATGAAACAGAGGAAGTAATAGTGCCTATATTTGAATCTAGCAGTAATTTAAATGTCTCAAACAGCATATACACTCTGAAATTTCTTGTTGCTTGATGTGCACACAGTGCATATCTTCTGCAGTAATGTGCTGTCTCTTTCATCAGTAAGAAGAACACTGAACTCCGTCGCCATGAACTTCTGGAAGCTATTTCCTCACCTCTGCTGGAGTATTTGCAAGAACATACCCAAGAAGTAGTGATAGACAAAGCTACTTTTGTCTTGGTTGCTGATATTTTAAGAACAGCTGTTGGTGACATACAGCCTGCATTAGATGCAATTGCTAAGTTAGCGGCAGAAGAGCTGGTTCCAGGGGGCTGTGATGGACAGGTAATGTACAGAAGACAAGGTGCTGAGATCTTGCAGATCTTCTGTACTACCAAAATGAATTCTGGTCTTGTTTCTCTTTATGTAAGACATCAGTGTACTGCCCTGATAGCACTTGTACATTTGATCTGATCCTGTTTTCTGACTTTGGGATTTCATAGTTTGCTAGTGCATGAGGAGTGATGGTGGCTTGAGCCAGCATTTCATATGAGTCGTAGGGTAAGGTGCTTCATGATCCTCAATCTTCAGAACTCCTTTAAACACTTAGAGGGAATGTTGCTGATAAGTGTGTTACACAGTCTCTCTTTTATTGTTATCACTCCAATCAAGCACTTAGAAAAGTTTTATAGGTCATTTGTCTATTTACACTGAAAAGGACGGAATCTCTTACCTTTCAGGTGTGCATATTTCCCTGCAAGGAAAGATCTTAGATAAGAGCTGTTTGTTTTCACAGTATGACCTTCTCTTCAAAGAGTTCCCCCCCATTTTGTTAAACTCAGTCAGATATGTGTCCATAGACTAGAAAGCAAAATTATACAATGTATGCTGTATTTAAGATAGATATCCTCCTGGTAGCTGTAGTGTTTTAGCCCTGTGTTTTGCATTCTTTGATACACATTTTATGAAATTTAATGTGAACTACGTATGTTTTCTGTGACTTTCTGTGAACCATACTGTAGTTGATTTTCAAGTGTGGAAATGTGAAAGGTCTGGAAATTCTGGCAGAGGCAGTATGACTAAGACGTTCTGTTTATTAAGAAGGAAGTCCTTGGGAGAGCGGATTAAATGCTGTTTGATACAGTTTATATTACTGAAAGTTAAATGTTACAGGGAAGATGGTAAGAGTTAAAATGGTCAATTTGAATGAGTAGCCAGAAGCTTTCATCAAACTTGTTGATATTAGCATAGGTCATGACTCAGTGAATCAGTGTGATGGCAGAGTGAACAAATCAAGCAGAAATATTTATGGCCAGACATGTAACTGAATTTTGTACCAACATCACTAAATAATTTTGTTTTAATTGATTTGTCTATTCCCCTTAAAGCTTCACATTGCAGAACATCCGGCAGGCCATCTAGTTTTGAAATGGTTAATAGAGCAAGATGAAAAAATGAAAGAGAGTGGAAAAGAAGGTATGTTGGAAATACAGCTTTATTTGTTCAGATTGACTTCAGAGTAATTTGCTATCTGACCTCAAATAAGATAGTTGCAGTTATTTCTTTGAGTGTACTAGTATATGGAAAATTTAATGTTACTGTTTCTACCTTTCTGCTGTTGTGAGCTGCTATACAAACAGAACGCCAAGGATATGTTTGCTTTTTTTGCAGTGCAAGCAGTGGTTGGGATTTTTTCTCAGGGCTTTAATGTGTATTTGGGGCGGAGCTCATTTCTGTGCTAAAAATGTCTTAATAGCTTTGCTAAGTTACGCAGTAGTTTAAGGATAATAATAGAAACAATAAAGTCTTTCTTACAGGAACCCCTGTTTCATTAGTGCTTGTAAGCCAGGCTGTAATCTTAATGTGTTCATTAGTGCTGCTGGGTTAATGCTTTGTAACTGTTACTAAAATAATTTGTGCACAAAAATAGGACATCTTTGCTAGTTTATGTTCCATAAGGCAGATATTGGGCACAGATGTTCTCATCTTAATTTAGCTTTTACGTTATTACATAACTGTAAAATCTTCTATATGTATCATTCTATTCTAATAGTGATTACTTTTTCTCATACAAAATGCTCAAAAAATAAAAGCGTGTGGTTGGCAAAGTGTAATCTGAAGGAACTGCTCTGTGTGTAATAGGTTTTTCTAATGTAGAATTACCAGATCTTGTTGAACTTCTTATTCATTTTCCTCTTGCTACATTCAGGTATTCCTTTAAAAATATTAGCTTTAGCAAATGTTCCTGAAAGTAGACTGTTTTTCCAGTTCTCAAGCAGATAGTTGAAAATGTGCAAAGGAAGAGTTTTATAGATGTCTTTCAGAGACTTGCCTATCTGAAATGATTTATAGCAATCTGCATTTATTTCTGTAAAAATGGTACCATTTCCAGTTTAATTACATGCTGTTCCTGTTGGTTTCCTCCAAAAAGCACCATTCAGAATTGTTGCTCTGAGTTTATTAAATTGTCAGTAAACTCCAAGCAAATTGTTAACACGTGGGGAACAAGTTGTATAAAATCTCACCTGTCTTCAGGTGGAATTAGGATCTAAAGTGAGAATGAAAAATAGCTTCAGTGTATGGAAGCTGGTGCTTATTGGGGTTGGGTGAGGTTTTATGCATTGTTTACTGGTAAGTTTGCTCAGCATGCAAAGTTGTAAGAACTGTTTCCATGCAATTCAGTTCTTTAAATTCAGCTGGGGCCTTGAAGTCAGCCTAGGTTAATGTGATGAATCTGAAGTCAACCTAGGCTTTCAAAGCCACAGAAGAAATAGAGCCCTGAAGCATCAGTACAGCTGAAAAAGACAAAGTTCTTGCATCAATAAAGGATTAATGCTGAAATTTTAAGTAACTTCTGTTCAAATTCTTTTCCTCCAGTTGTAGAGTCAGATGCTTAAAAATAGAGCATTTTTATACAGAGGCGTTTATGTATTTGGTATATTGGATACAATGATCTGTTTAACCAGAATGATTTTGTGATTCTTGCCAAGTCTCTCTTTGGAGTGGATGCCTTCTGTAAGATATTAATAGCCTTTCATGACCTTTTAAAAAAACAAACTGGTTTGCATACTTTATAATAGCAAACTCACACAGTGCTGCTGTTTAACAAGTTCCATGCAGTACATGGAAGTAGTCTAATACCTGTAAAGGTTTACATTGCATTAGACAGTCCATTATTTTTGAGGGAGAACTTTGTGAATACCTGGGGGACTAAAACCAGTTTGATTAAATCAAAACTACAGAGAACTTTCAACAGGCATCTTTGTAGAAAAGATATTTTATTTTCTCTTTTTTTTTTTTCCCCCTGCTTCTTTCCCACATTTTGCAGTTTGCTTTGGAAGAACACTGGTGGAACATGTTGGTATTGAGAATCTGAAGACCTGGGCAGAAGTAAATCGAGGTGCCATTATTCTTTGTTGGTAAGTAAGGCACGTGGCTACTTCTGATTAGATCACATGGTTAATGTCTTGAGCAGCTGAGAGAACATAAATTGAAATTTCTACTAACAAAATGACACTCGGAGTGGGCTGTCTTGAATGCAACTGGCAAGTCTTGCATAAAACAGGGATTAGAAAAATTCAAACCAGAGTTTCCACAGGTTGTACCTTGATTTCCATCTTTTACAGTACCAGTAAGCAGCTCAGTATGAGAAAATCTGAAGATAAAAAACAAAATTATTTTTAAAATTTTGCTTATCATGTCTTGTTTTACAAGCACAAAAACTCTCAAAAGAGCATTCCACAAATACCTACATTAAAAGAATTAATTTTTGAATACCTGGGACTGGTGGTAGCACATAAAAATCTGGAAATGGTTTTGTGATGTTTGTTCTGTTAAATAACTGCTTTGCGTTGATGCCTTAATTGCAAAGCCTAAAAGGTTCTTATACTAAAGTAAAGAAGTGTTTGAAGAGACCATACATAAGAATAGATTGTGCAAAGGCCTATGATGAGCTAACTGATTCACAAATTTGAAGCAGTGAACCATGCAACTAGTGAGATCAAAAACACACCACAGGAATCAGATTATCGTTAGCATTTTGTTTTATCAAGAGTGAACTGCAGTGTTAATCATTGCTGTTTTACTTTGTAGCTAGCTGTCAGTATCAGGTCAGGTCATAGAAACCCAAGGTTTTATCCTATAAGCTGAAGTGTGTGGTCTGTGTCCTGGAACTTGTGTATCAGGCTCGCCCTTCTGGCACCTCATAAAGGCTTTCACTGAACCAAAGTCAGCCAGCAATTCAAACAGGCAACATGATTTTGAACATTAAGTCTCTTGATCTCTTTTTTCTGCTCTACTTTCCCCTAAAGTAACAATAGATTCCTTGGTGTTTGCTTTCCATCTCTGGTATATATCTGTTTAGAGTACGGCTACTTTGATGTTTGTGCTCTTTTGGAAAACCAAAGCTGTTTTGTGAATCCAAAGCCATTTTCACATCTGTTAGCTAATCTGAGTTTAATTCTAACTTTTTTTTTAGTCATTATCATTCAGATCACTAGTGAGAAGAACTGATAGTAGAAGAGTAGCTGCAATACAGATACAAAACCTGTTCATACAGCATCTTACTAGTCATATGTGTGTGGCTGTTAAGGTTGTTCAGCTGCCAAAATGGTAATGCTCTTTCTTTGCCTCTTACAACAGGCCTTTAGAATTCAACAAATGCACCTAATGCCTTTAAGTTATCTGATCCTGTGCACAGATGTTCAGAGAAGTTTTGTTAGGCTTATTCACTGACATTATATTAATGCTTGGACGTTTTTCCTTTAAGTCCAGGCTGAACAGATTCATTTAACATGTGACATTTCTGGTCTATGTACTAAGCTGTTGGGATTGTCCAAATAAAGTTGTAAATTAATAGATTTTTTCCAGTATTTGACACTTTAATAACTGTTTGGTGATCACTGTGACAGAAGTCTTCTAATAGACATGGAAGACTTTAGAGATAAACCAGAAAACTGGTAATTACTCATTAAAGAAACTAGCACAGGAGTGATGTATTTTGTGGAAAAGTCTGTGAGGAATTGCAGTCTTTCTCCTCCTTTCCTATTGCTCATATCACTCCAGGTGGAGCCTTGACAAGTGTCCTTTGCTACCAAGTGGGGGATCTTACTTTCCACTATTTTTACCCATACTGAAACTTAACTTAAAAAGTATATTGTGGGACTGTTTGATGGAATTTTGTTTGTAGTGTTTGGTTTATTTCACTTAAATCTAAATCCTTTGTAGAATGAACTTGTCCTGATGACTTTTTAGGCATGATGTCCTCTTGTTTAGGCAGCTGATGTATAATGATCTCCTTTTGTTCCATTTTATGTGACACTTGCTTACCTCACTAACACATAGCAATTAATCGCATTTTTATTTAGCTGCATGAACTGAAGTCAAGAGATTACCTAAATTGTACAGCAGTGATGAATTTAGTCTGGTGTAAAGTAACATCCGGCCGGGGGTGTTAGCATAGAGTAATTTTTGAGTCTTTAGAAACCTTTTTGTTCAAAAAACCCAGATACTTTTTGTGGTTTGACACTGGTCAAATGGCAGGTGCCCATGAAAGCCGCCTACTCACCCTCCCCTGCCACAGCTGGACAGAGGAGGGGAAAAAAACTATCAATGGGTTAATGAGTTAAGGACCAGGAGAAAATACTCCAAGGGCAAAACAGTTTTAACCTAAAGGTAGAAAGTGAATTTATTATTAACAGAATCAGAGGAGAATAATGAGAAGTAAAATAAGCCCTTAAAAAAATCCCACCCGCTCTTCATCCCCCACATCTCCCACTGGATCACAGCCTCCTGCAGGCATCCACCTGCTCCAGCAGGGGCACCTCCATGGGCTGTGGGTGGATCTCTGCATCCCCATGGATCCCCATGAGCTGTGGGTGGATTCCTGCATCCCCATGGATCCCCATGGGCTGTGGATAGATCTGTGGATCCCTATGGGCTGTGAGTGGATCTCTGGATCCCTGTGGATCCCCTTGGGCTGTGGGTGGATCTCTACATTCCCATGGATCCCCATGGGCTGTGAGTGGATCTCTGCATCCCTGTGGATCCCCTTGGGCTGTGAGTGGATCTCTGGATCCCTGTGGATCCCCTTGGGCTGTGGGTGGATCTCTGCATCCCCCATGGATCCCCATGGGCTGTGAGTGGATCTCTGGATCCCTGTGGATCCCCTTGGGCTGTGGGTGGATCTCTGCATCCCTGTGGATCCCCTTGGCTGCAGGGTACATTTGCTTCACCCTGGTCTCACCACAGCCTGCAGAGGAATCTCAGCTCCAGTGCCTGGAGCAGCTCCTCCCCTCCTTCTGCACTGACCTTGGTGTCTCCACGTTGTTTCCCTCAAACGTTCTCACCTCCTCCTCTTCTCTGGCTAGGAAAAAATTGTATGTCTACTTTGTTTTGAATTTCTTTTTAAATATGTCATCACAGAGGCATCACCCATATCTCTAGTTGGCCCAGGCTTGGCCAGCAGTGTGTCCATCCTCAGAGCCATTAGGGATTGGCTCTGCTGGACGTGGTTGAAGCTTCCAGCAGTTTCTCACAGAAGCCACCTCTGTGACCCCCCACTACTAAAAACCAGGCTGTATAAAACCAACACACATCTTTTGTCATAAAGAATCTCAAATGCTTAGACAGAGGTAATTTTCAGACAATGCTAATTCCTCCTAAAGCCATGATTGATTTCTGTTTTGTTGCTGGCTTTCAGAAGCCATCTGTCACATATGTGCCGATCTGAAACTCAGAATTACTCAGTGAGTCCATTTGAAGATTTTTGACTATTTAGTCCTTTAAACTTATTAGTCAGTTATAAGCAGTCACTACATGTGGTTGCCTTCTCAGTAACCTGGTATCCTCTGGACCTTTCCTTGCCCTACTTGCTTTTGATTTTTATAAAAATACCTTGGGCCTGGTTCTGGCTTAGTACTATCTTGAGGAGCCCAAAGGTAATGAGAGTACCCTCTGCATGTTCACATGTGTGTTAAGTGTTGTAAATACATGAATGTCATAAATGCTTGCCTATATAAATTCCTATTTATGACTTTTCTGTATATTTTTAAATTTGTAAAAGGTGTGTAGCATCAGAGTAGAAAATGGATTCACCAATGTGTTTCTGATTTCCTTTATTTCTGTAATCTGTGGAAGTCATCTTTTACGTCTGCAGAATACATAGGTGCCATTCTAGACTTTGTTACTTGGAGATGGGTAACTCAAAAATACCCCACTATGTCACTATGTTGGTCTTTTGGCTGCGTTACCAAACATGCAGGTGTTCTGTAGTAAGAACATTGTCTTGACGTACCTGTGGTTATTATGAGTTTGAAAGCAGCTTTACATGTATAGCTGTCAGAAGCTGACATTCAATTTTAGAAATAAGTAAAATGCAGTCCAGAGTGGCTTGCTGCTTTGTGTGATCTTTGTCTCTTTTGAGTGAAACATAAATATCTCTCCATGTTAATAACCAATGTGTTCAGCACGTCCTTTTCCAGAATTCTGGACTTTCTTGCTTTTATCAGGGTACATGACTCATAGAAGAGGTGAGAAGATATCACACTAAGCTGTGTTGAACTCAGTTTTAAAGAAGGCCTCTTGATTAAATGGCACCATTACAGCTAAACGTGTAGCACAATTTGCTGCTAAAGGTTGTTGTAAAGTCATAGTCATAGATATGAATCTGGGAATTAAGTAGCTGAAAGTTGTGATGTTGTCAGATGGATGTCCAGCATTTTTCTGCCCATAGTGTTGCCATCCAGCACAGGATTTGGTGCTCTAAAGGAGACATAATTTACATCTTGTCTTAAGATACTTTAATTCCTTTATGTCTTACTCAGTTCAGTTTGCCATGTCTAGTCATTGTTTAAAAAGTAGGTAAGGAACAAGCTTTTAGGTCAATGCAAATTTGGGAGCCACTTGGAAGAATCCTAGGGATTGTAAGGACTTGTAGCATCATGCAGCCTGCTTCATACACATGGATGTTACAGTTTGTTTCCAAAAGTCTTGGTTTAGTTTTTTGTCAGACTTATAGTTCTGATCTGGTTTGCACAAATGGGCTATAGAAGGCACTTTTTTAGGCAATGTTCACTTATCATTTTGAAGTAGCTAATTAGGTGTGCCATTAACTCAGCAGATCTTGTATTTCAATCCAAGAACATTTCATTATTAACTGAAGAAAGGGATAAAGACAGTCACTACTAAGTTGATAGTACTTTACAGCTTATGATGAATTTCTTTGTTTCTGAGGAGGAGATTTTTTCTGGGAAATATGGAATGTTTTCCTGAAGTAGTATCCAAAAGGAGAACAGAACTGGTAAGGCTTCATCGTTCTTCACTAACTGAAAGTACAATACTGCTTGATGTATATTAGAGGTACTTCACTGCATCCAGTTTTATGGCCCCCATTACAAGAAAGGCATCAACAACTGGAGTGAATTTGATGGAGGGTGACTGGCATAGTCATGGGCTGGGTCCCTTGGCCTGGAAGGAGAGGCTGTGGGGCCAAGTCTGTTTCAACTGGGAGAAGGGGCAGCTTGTGGGCTCCTGACAGCATCCCTGGCACCAACGGGATGGATGGAGAGCTGGTCCCTTCGCAGTGTAAGAACAGAGAGCAAGAGGCAGTGGCACAAACTGAAACACAAGAAGCTGAGGCTGGAGATAAGGAGAAACCTTTTTCCCATGAGGATGGTGCAGCAGTGGGGCTGGGGCCTAGGGAGTTTTGGCTGTCCTCAGCCTGGCAGGTTTGAAGCCCAGACTGGGTGAAACCCTGAACAATCTGGTTTGACCCAGTACTTGAACGTGCTTTGAATAGGGGTAGCAGTTCCTTGCAGACTGATTTATTCTCTGTTGTCTGTGTTCTGACTTGGTGTTTTGCATCTTTTTTGTAATATGAAGTGATAGCATCTGGCTTGAATTATATTCTTCTTAAGTAGTTAATTTTTTCCCATCATTGACAGCTTTTTCTATAAGCTGTATGCTGACCTTTGATATCCTTCATTTTTTTCCTATGTCTTGCAGCCTTCTCCGAAGCAGTGATGAAAAGGTAGTAAGCACGGTCAAAAAAGGACTAAAAAAGCTCATCCCAAAGCTGAAGCGGAATAGAAATGTAAAAGGAATAGAAGCATTACTGGAGAAATTGACTTCCTAGTGTAAATGAACCTAAAATAATTATTTACATCAATGCAATCAACTGAGATTTGGTAAGGTTTTGTACCATGGTTGTTTTAAGAAACAGTGTATGCGTTTGTATATTAAATAATTTTTAAGCAACTTGTCATTGTACTCATTCTGTTGTACACAATAGAAGATTGTTCTCAGAGATTGAAATCTCAAGATTTAAGAGCTAATGGAAACTTCTGAACACATAATCAAGGCATTCAATCTTTACTGATAACTTGCACAAGAATGTTTTAAGTGTTGTTAAAATTTGCCTGTGTGGTGTCATGGTTACCATAGAAACACAAGCATCTGTTCTGGACATACTGTGTTTGGGCAACTGTATTTGTTTTAATCCCCTTCCCTCCTGGTTTCCTAAAAAAAAAAAAGTCCAAACCAACCAGGAAGACTACTTAAGTCCCATTCTTACCCTATGATAGAGGCTATCATCCCTAGGAACTAACAAGAATAGAATTAAAATAGTGTCTCTGACTTTTTTCAGAGAAGGTCCTGAAGGAACAGCTGACTGTTTCAATGGACCACAGTTCAGTTTCACTCAAACCTTCTAACTACACTTCTAAGCCCTAATAAGCCCAAGGGATTTGGGGTATTGGTTGGGGAGTTGGGGTTTTTTTTGTGGTAACGGGGGAGAGGTGAATTCACTTCCATGTGATACCAAATCAGTATCCTGTTGATTTTTCCTGTACCTTATTTTCATCTAGAAAAAATAAGCCAATATCTTATTTCCTCCATTTAGAAAAAAATCCAAAACTTCTTCATAAGGCATTTGTAGAACACCCACCCTGCTGGTGCTTGAGGCTGTGCTGATAGACTGATCCAAGCAGAGAGCATGATTGATTAAATCTCCAGCTGTATGAGTCACTCTTTACTGTCACCTAGCTTGTCAAGATGTGGTTCCATTAGTAAGAGCAGGTACTTAGGCATTGCTTCTCCTAAGACAACACCTTCTTCAACATGATGTGCAACACCATCAATGGTTGGTTGCTAGTGGTTAAGTAAACTGGTTTAAGTTCCCGTGATTTACATACTTGAAATCAGTCTCCCAAATTACTGCATTTACTGACAGAGGTCATCGTGAGCCACCTCTAGTCCTGTGCTCTACACTCCTGCACACATCACAGCCAGATTACCCAGTGTCAGACTCAGACTTGAATGCATAACCTGAGGTAAAATACTCTGGTTGTCTAGGGAGCACCTGTACAGCCCTGATGTTAAAGGAAACCGTCAAAGCGTCAGATTCGTGTAAAGCATACATTCTTACATGGCTATTTGGTATTCAGTTTATCAGCACCTTCTCTAGCTATGACTTAATTTCATTGCTCCCATATGTCTGTGCCAGGTTCTAAACATTAGATTATTGCCCTCAGTAACCTGAAAATAGAGAAGGGGATCTTATTGCCCTCCCTGTTGTGCTCTACTACTAATTGGAACTACAAAGTTGGTCAAGGAACTAGAGTATCTCTCCAGTGGGGAAAGGCTGGGGAAACTGGACCTGCTCAGCCTTGAAATCACTTGAGTAAAAAGACCTCATCAATGCCTGTAAGTGTCCAAAGGGAGGGTGCCAGGAGGATAGAGTCAGACTCCTCTTGGTCCTGAGAGACAAAGGGTGGAAACTGATGCACAGAAGTTCCACCAGAATATGAGGAGGTGGTTGTGTGCAGTGGAACAGGTTGCTTAGAGTCTGGTCACAATCCTTTGCTAAGTGCTTTAGGATGACTTTGCCTGAGCAGGAAGGTTGGACCAAATGACCTGCTGTGGTCACTTCCAAACCAATTTATTCTGTGATTCTGTAATTCCCTAATTATTCAGCATAAATCTGCTGTATATTTTGTTCAGGTTGGCATTTTGTAGTAACTTAGACTTCTTAATAACAGTTCACTACTGTTTAAATTCACTATCTGTTGCTAATTAAAACAACAGAAAACACAGAAAACTGTGTTACAGACACTAGTGAGCTGCAATTGTCAGTAACTGAGAGATGTGTTTACAAGCAAGAACACTTAATACCAGGGCCAAGCAGGTCTTATTGGGATTAACCTTTAAATATTTACATCTACTCATAAACTTTGGTGGCATTAGAGGACAGCACAGTCTGCAAAGTATCAGTAAAACAACAGATGCAAATAAGCAAACAATGTTAGAAACCATTTTCATAACTATAACATTCATGTACTGCCCAAAGTAGCCTAAGTAAACTACAAATTACAATTTGGTTTATGATTTATTTGTTTTTATGAATTCACCTATTTGAGTGTTTTGTGGTTTTTTGTGAACTAACAAACACTGCCTCCAGACAGGATCAGTGAAAAGCAAGAGATTATTTATAAAGATGAAACAGCACATTTCACTGCTTTACACTATTTAGACTTAAACATTCACACCTAGAAGATGTACTTAATTCTAGCATGATTGGCAATGGCATTAAGTGTTCCTGCTTGTAAACATCCTCTCAGTTACTGAAGATTGGATCTCATTAGCTTCTGTAACAGGATTTTCTTTTGTGACAGTAAAACAGATTGGTTTAATTAGCAGCAGATAATGCATTTAAATTGTAGTGAACTGTTTCTAAAGAAGTCTCAGTTCCTGCCAAAAAGTCAACCTGAATGAAGTATGCAACAGATTTGTGACTGAATAATTAATGGTAAAATAAAACAGGGAGAGGAAAAAAATTCTAGTACAACCCTTCTCAATTTTTGGATTATTAAGGGGAACTAATGCTTACAATCTGGCACAGACATACTTCCAATCAAGAGGATTACAGGGAGGAATGAAAATAAGTCATAGCTAGAGAAGATGCTAATAAACTGAACAGCAAAAAGCCATGTAAGAATGTGTGCTTACATGAATCTGATCTGATGCTTTGATTGTGTGCTTTAATTACGGTTGCTTTAGCTGGATGTGTACCAGGCAGTTTATTTGCATTTTTGAGTCTGCATGCATCATTTATTTTAGGTTATGTGTAGTAATTTGCGGTGCTAGCTGTTAGTTTTCCTCACTACAAGGTGAGAAATGCCTCTTTTCATTAAGTAGGCATCAGTTAAGGTTATGCTATAGTTGCCCCTGTTTTCCTACCAGAGATAGAACATAAATTTTACTGTTAAGGTGTGTCTTTAATGTTAATTGAAAACAAATTCTGGAATACCCTAAATGGAAGGAGAGGAAAAGCAGGTTATGTGGAGTATGAAAGTTGTTTCAATGGCTTAAGTTACTTCAAGGAGTTGCCTGGTTTTTCCTAGTGAAGAATCTGATTGGATGAAGTGCCATGTCTGTCCCAGTCTGCCATGGGTCTCTGTGGCTGTGTGAAGGCAGAGAAGTAAATTTTTTAAAAATTCTGAAATAGTGGTGGTTTTCTTCTCGATTTGGGGGTTTTTAAACGTGTATGCTTTTTATTTTGTTTGATTTTTGCCTACTATAGATTATCCAAAGTGCTTAGATTATTGCTGATGCATCTTAATACAGCTTGTAGTAATTTTTTTATTGCCAAGAAAACAACGGAAGTGCACAGGCTGCAAGTAAGTATTTTTGTCTGCTACTTGCTTTGACAGCAGTTACAGGGCATTTGTTTTAAAGCCATTTTTGCTTGGTGAAATGCCTATCCCTTGTGACCAGCCAACAATTCTCACCTTATTTAGCAGAAGTTGGAGGGTGAACCACCATTGTGAATGCTAGGACAGAAAAGGTGGTAACGATTGTTTTATTTTTTGTTCTTAGAGGACAGAAGACCTATTTCCTTGATATTGATGTGTATTATATTGATGTGTAACAGTGTATTTTCCATTACCTTGGAAATAGGGGCATGCAGATGGGTGCAGTTGCACTTTAGTAGCTCTTTGTTTAAGGTACAGAAGAGTCAGGCTTCCCCTTTGCTACTGACAACAGGATCTACCAAGGGCATGCAATGTTTTACTTTCCCACTGATTCCACCAACTTACCTTATCTTCTAAAGCAAAAAGGTACACAATGACTTTTGAGTTTGTTTCTTAATGCAGAACTGAGGAAAAAGTGGGATCAGCAGAAAATGCTGAGTGATTTACTTAGCCGGAAATAAAGGAGGAATGTTTGGGGACAGTATAGACTTGCAGACAGACTGTACCCATAAGCTATGAGACTTTCTTGCTTAGTCCTGTCCATCTCTTGCCTAGTTGGGTTGTAGACTGTCAGAATGGACACAAGACCATGTCCACATATGCACACTGCATGGTATTTATGGCGTTCTACCATGCGTTCTCTTCATTCCTGCGTTACGTCCAAAAAATTAAATTATAGTAATTAAATATTTTTACTTTCTTACATCTTTAAAACAGATTTATGCGGGAGTTCATTGCATTAATCAAGACGTATTTCCTTCTGCTTTCTTGGAAGAAATCTGTACTGCCCATTTAACATTTGGCATTATCAAGAGCAAGATCATTGCCAAAACCCATCCATTTGTGCATATCATATTGCTCAGCTACTTTGTGAAAACACCAGAGTTCATTTACCCTTAATCGTATTATTCATCCATAGTTTCCTTATTTTCTGCTTGGGATTTAAAGCTATTGTTTTGATTTGCTCCCTTAGATTCACCATTGTGTAAATTGCACTCTTTTTCTCTTTTTCTAAGCTTTTTGTTGTTTAAAGACCATTCTATGTTTTTCTGTGTCTTCTTCTAAGATCCTGTACTTTTAAGATGTGAAATCTTTTTAAATATCTATAAGTAGTAAATACCATCTAATAAAAGAGGAGCAGGTATTTCTGGAAATTGTTGCTGTTTAAAAAACACTAATTAATCTAGTGTAGCAGGTCCTCCACCTTTTCTCTCATTCCTGCAACTCTAAATTTTAGCAGTTCAGGTTTTCCTTGACATGATTTGTAAATGTATGCAGAACGTCTAACCCATTTTACTGTAGCATCAAAGTAGCCAGTAGGGTGTTACACACTGTTCTGCCTGGAGGGGTTGAGGGAAGGGAAAGTCACTGACGGCTGGAAATTGAAAAATATGTGAGTTAAACACTGTTATCAGTAGTAATTCCTTGCATATGCCCAACTAAACATCATATACCTTTGTGATTTTCCTCTTGCACTATTGAAGTTTTGTCAGGGGCTATATTGGCTGAAGTGGATTTAACCATTTTGTCATCTGCTGTCATGGAATGGTTTTAATTGCTGGATTTATGTATCTTTCAATCAGAATGTATCTTGCGAATGCACTTATGCTTTACACAATGCAAAAATCCTACTGATTCTTTGATTTCCACTGTCTTGCCCACAGCTAGTTCTGCCTGCCATTCAAGTATCTTTTTTGGCTGTGCTCTAACTAGAATGTGTATAAATGGATTACATCTTTTATTCGAATTTAAAACCAAAAAATAAAATGAAGGGAGACTACAGCACCTCTGGGTGTACAGTCATAGACATGCAGATGCTATAAGCATTGAATTGAAAAGCCATCAAAAAGTTTTTATCTGTTTGCAAAGCAGACACTTGATGATAGATACTTGATGGGAAAGAAAGAAAACTGATCCAAAACAGCCAACCACCACCACAAACAAACAAACAAACAAAAACAAAACAAAAAAAACAAAACAAAAACAAAAACAAACAAACAAAAAAAAACCCAAAAAAACCAAAAAAAACCAAAAAAAAAAAAAAAAAAAAAAAAAAAGAAGAAAGAAAGAAACCAGGATTTATTATTTTAATGGTAGACTAAATTATAAGCATCTCTGAGAAAACATTTTTCTGAGGGGAAGAAAGAATAGTAAGATAATATGAGAATTGGTTCAGTGTCCTGTGGTTATTAAAGTTTCTGCTCCCAAGCTGTGGTGAGAGGAAGAACATCAGCTGCCACAACACTTGCAGTGAAGTCATCTTCACAGCATGGTGATAGAACCAGTTTTCAAGGCAGTTATTCTTACATTTGAAATGCTTTCTGAGGCTGTATTACAAATTTATGCCAACTGTTTTTCTGTGTAGGCATATAAATAAATTTATGGGTTTTTTTCCTCTGTTTATCTAAACAGGTAAAAATATTTAGATTTAGAGCCTCTTTCAAATTCTGGTTTTTTTGATAGTGGACAGTAAAAAAATAGACTGTACCAATTAAGAATGTTTGAGATATCTGAATTATTTCTCTTCAAATGAATTTTAAATGGTTGAACTTTTACATTACTGGAAACACGCCACCCTTGGTGACAAGACCTCAGGCTTTTGGTAGACTGCCTTAGGAAGATGCAAGCACAGCTAGCTAGGTAGCCTGGCACCAGATACTGTTAAGGAAAAGGGGAGGCTGGCAGCCCGTAACCTCTGAGCGGCAGCAGTGAACAATGTTCCATGCCAGGAGCTGTTCTTCCCACAAGGGGGCCCACCCAGCTGCTTTGTCCTGCCCTAAAAAGGCCCCCCCGTCACAACAGAGAGTGCTGTCACAATCTGCCTGTGATTTCCTGAATTTTCCTGAGCTTCTGGAACATACTATTTGGGGGGTTTTTTGCTCCTTTGTTTTGTTTTTCATAGTCGTATGTTGTTGTTGTTGTCCCTGTCTCACTCCTCCCCAGCCCCTGCCAAAATTGGTGAAGGAAGAAGTGAACATGGTGGCCTGAAGAACAGTTATTGAGTGGTGGCAAAACACTGGCTTTAAAGCATGGAACTTGTTTATCTGGTTATTAATGATGTCAAATTCTTCTGCTTATAAATCATGCAAATCCACTTCAGGAATTTGAATGACAGTACAGAGTAATTTTTTAGAGTAGAACTAGACACTGACAAGTATTATTTAAAAACCTTGATAATCTGTATCTCAGGACTTGTAGAAAGCTTAAATTTTTCTCAGCATATTTCCATTAAATTAACTAAGTACATAAAAAAACTTCTACATCTGACCTTTCCCTATTTTAGTCCTAGATAAAGGACTGGATTACAGTCAAAAGGCATGTAATTTTTATACTACTGAACAAAGAAGTCAATTAAAGTTTTGTAATAGTAGATAAGCATATTTTTGCATGACATAAAACCAGAATGACCTAAACAGTTGAAGCTATTTTTTGGAGCAAGGTGATGATTTTTATTTCTTAGTCTTTTGATAGTTTCTGTTTTTAAAATTTCACTTAGTTTACTTACAATATTTAAAGACTGTATATTGTTATTTGCCTTAGAAACCTGGGAATAGTACCAGATGCCTGTTAATACATCGTGTGCTGTAGCTACCCCTTCAAGTGCTATCTTTCTGAATGAGAAAAGCAAACAGCTCCTGAACTGCACTGAAAAAGTGATGTTCTTCTAAGATAGGATTTGTGCAGGAGCGTATTCTAACTGGAATTCTTTCCACTCTCTCATGTAAGGACAGACTCTACATTTCTACTACCCCCACCCATATTTTAAAAAAAAAATCTCCATTCTTTTTTTTTTAATTTTTTTCCTTTTTACTATTCTTTCCTTTTTCATCCCTTTCCCCCCCAGTAATTTGCAGGATTAAATTAAGTGGAAGAAACAATGGTTGGTTCTTCCAAAATGAAGCCCGGATGTCCGGATAAAATGTTTCTTTGTCTTACAGATACACCATGTTTGTAAGTCTGTAGTGAAGCATAATGATAGAATGTATTTTCCTTCTCCCTCTGGGTCTCATTAGTATCTGCAATTAGTTAAAACAGAAGACTTTAGCATGGCCATATTTAGAGAGATTTCTAATTTCTCAGTGGTTTGAGAATTCTCCACCCTGTTTCCCCAAAACCTTAGTTATGCCCAATTAGCATCTCATAAAACATGATTGTCTGCTTTAATAGTATTGACCATCTTTGTTGTGTTTAAGCATGTTTTTCCTTGATGTGTTATTTCAAAACCTTTTGATTGCCAAAGCCCTGTGGAATGCAAGTAACCAAGACAATCATGACTCTGCTGTGTTGGTTTTGGATGTCATCGTGTCTACCCCTTCACTGTTTCCTTTGAGTAATTTAGGGACAGTGATGCTGCTGAAAGTCTTTGTGGATGTGGCACAATAAATTAACTGAGTCTGCTGAGGGAAGCATTTTGTCAAAAAAAAACCAAAACCAAAACAAAACAAAACAAAAGCAGAAATGCTTCATCCTCTTTCAAAACCAGCTGATACAGGTTTGCACAGCCTTCTTCAGGTTCTCAAAGTTTGCTCTGTGGTAATACAAACTTATTCCTTTCTCTGAGCTGGCTGGATGTCTGCTGTGTATGGTAGGAGCAGAAGAGAATTTGTGGAAGGATCTTGCTAGTTCCTGTCTACACAGGTAGTGTAGAAAAGTGGTGGTACTGACAGAGCCTTGAGCAGTCCAGGCACTGTCTGGCTCCTATAATGGTACCTCAAATTTAGGCATAATCTTTGTTATTGAAATGCACAGACTTAAGCTTGTCACCCCTAAAATAAGAAGAGATAAGCTAAAGGCTGAAAACTGCATAAGATAATCCAGAGAAGAAAATGACAAATCCTTGGGAAAAAGCCTACCAAGCACTAACTTCTGATTTTCTGGAAAGTGCTTTACTCCACTAATCTCCACCTCTTCAGTGCAGCAGAGTAAGGATGACACATACTGCAGAACAAGACACAGCATCTTAGTGTAACCTTATGCTTAGTGTTTCACAGTCAGAGGTGTGTCCTCTGGCCTGCACACTTCTAATATGTACCTTGTACCAGCTCTGGTGCTAGTCAGAGCACTCGCCACTGAGCTTAGTTGTGAGCCAAGTGAGAATCTATCCCCAGTCCCCCAAAGAGTCACATTTGTGTACTGAGTCAGTGCACAGAGTAGTCAAGGTGGTACCAAAGCTGCCATCTGTGAAGTGGTCGGGCTGGATGAGGCATGAGGGGCCAAAGTGCATTGAGAAAAAAGAGAGTGGAGCAGCTACTTGGTAAGCTGAGGTGCCCAAAGTGTGATGGCCTTGGTGCTCATGGCACCCAAATGGGACCTGGTGGTACTGGTCACAATGTCTTGTGCTTCTGAAGGGACAGAAATCATTCTGTGTCTGGCAGTGTTTTGGCCCATAGCCATTAGCCTGTGAGGTACATGTGGCTGTAGTGTGTGGAGACTCTAGATTCCTTCTAAACTAAAGCCCTCAACTAAAGATTGCTTGGGCCAGAGGACACTGAGCGTTTGGGAAGACTTTGCTACTTGGTCAGAGTACTTTGTTAGCTCTTTTTTGAAGCAGAGTTTGTGACATCCTTCTTTCCACCCACCTAAGTGCTGGAAACACCAAACACTATTGTCTCTTCCTTTTACTGTCACCTTGTAGGCCATTATTGATCTGGTGCAAAGTGGAAGAGATTCAACTAGAGGGATGCAAGAGACCTTCTTCAAGATGCATTTGAACAGTTAGGGTGGTACTGATTTGTGCACTGAAATCTTACTGAGCAGATAAAGCATTTGCCAAGGACATTCAATTCTGGCTTCTGATTAAAAGACAAGACTCATTTTTCTTCTGCTCATGTTTGGTGTGGAAAATCTATTTCATTACATGTCTTCGAAAATGTCTACTTGAATAGGTCCTGAAGGTGAGGCAAATGGGGTGGAAAACAAGACTAGTGATCTTTGTCAGGTCTGAGGCTGTGACAAAGTCCAGGCTCAGCAGTTAGTACTCAGGCTCTGGGTTTCTGTAGGTGGCAAGAAGCTGCTGAGCCTGCCATGCAAGGCTGAGTATCTGTATCCCATCTGCATGGTCATGCAAGGGTGAATTCCTTCAGCAAAAAAATTGGTTTACAGTGTCCTGTATTTTGGCAATTTCAGTAATCATCACATTTTAAGACCTTTTAATGGGTCTAACTCAATTTGCATGTTGAAAATAAAGCATAGTAATGTTTTTACATGCTTGTAACTTGTCACCTCACGGAACTGCAGTCAGAGGTTTCCTGTGGCTCCTGGATGCTTCTTGCCCTGTTGTTGCTGTGCAGAAGGACTATGCAAATTCCCTACAGCCAAAGCAAAGCAGCTATTCTTCTCAGTGAGTGCCAGGATTGTGCTGCTGCATTGTGTGCAGTCCAGAACAGCAAACATCTATCACATTGAACTCCCAGGGCTCAGCTGTGCCTTAAAGACATGGTTTAGCTTTTAACAGAGCTGATCAGCACACAGTGTTCTGACTGTCATTCCTAAAGAACAAAATGACAGATGGGCTTATGATACGTTTGTCTGGAGGTAGAGAATGAGAAGAGCAAGTTGGTTACTAATTACCTTCCCACCACTGAAAGGAGAAATGTCCCCATGCTTGACACAATTCGCATGGATGTGTCAAAATTAATGAACGTTTTCACCCTCGGCTGTCCCAGAGTGAGCTTCACACCACTGTGTCCCATGTGGCCCTGAGATCTTAATGCAGCCATTTGCATTCATCAGGGCAGCGCAGACACAATGTGAGAGTTCAAGAGTTTTGAAATGCATCTCTTTGAATGCCACCAAGATGCCTTGCAGCAGGAGCACTGCTGAGTAGCAGCCATGGGTCATATCAGTGCACTGTTACTGTTGATCCTTTTCATTACGCTGTTTTTCTTCAAGGTCTTTGCAGCTGATTATCAATAAAATAATTTTTCTTTCAGATTACTGTTTCTAAATTGGTATGACTGCTGTTACATAAAAAAAAAATATTCCTGATAGTCTCTGAAGTAATACATAAAACTGTAATTCTGTTTGATTATTGTTGGTTTTATTTGTTATTTAAGTGTTGGAATGAGTTTAGACACATGAGAAATCCCCTTCAGCTGTGCAAGAAGACACAGTAATCTTAAGACATAAGGTACTCCTGAGGGTCAACTAAGGTGTCAGGATTGTGTCCCTAATGGCTGTATGTATCAGATAATATCAATTATCTTGATTTAAAATTATATTTAAAATTGGTTACAGTTAGATGCTAATAATATCCTTGGTGTGGTCTTTTAACAGTTAGTACCCATTACTCAAAGGAATCATATTTCCTTTGATTATTTTTTAAATACTTCTTTAATACTTATGTTCTTTGACAGGTCTATTATTCTAACAATCCAATAAGTAGATACATTAAATACTGCAAATTAAATTATCACTTAATCCTATACCTAAAAAGGATTGGGTTTGGAAATGTTTTCAGATTTGATCAATGAGATTTATCAACTCAGACTCCAGAGTTCTTCACTACTTGTCACACTGAAATATGACTATAGAGGTGGGGGCTGGGAAATGCTAAAAGTGCATTACTTGACTAGGCTTGAAGATAGGAGGGCTCATTTGCAAGACTGCATTTGAAAAATAAAATTGGAACAATGAAGCATAGCTATCTGGCAATAGAAACAGAGGCTGATATTTTAAGAAGTGTAGCTGCTGCTAATATTTAGGTAAGTGCTTGAAGCCAGTTTCCTCTAATTGAAAACTGATGCAAAACCCATTTAAGTGATGCAGTCAGTATATTGGGTATTCTATTTGTTTAATTTTTGACACTACCTTAACAGAGGTAAGGTGGCTGACCCTTAATGACAGCAATTTTTTTTCAGTCTATACAATTATGGTGGGTCTTTATTGTCAATCTAATCAGTAGCAGGGAGTTTGATCTTCATGGGGACTTATTCAGAGTGTTTAATCTGTAGGAAGTAATTTCAGAGAGTTGATGAGCAGTTTAGTGCTGCTCACAGGATATCAGAATTTTAAAAAATTGGTTGTTTAAATCTGAGCCTTTTTAGTTTTGAAAACAACCCCCTTCAAAACAGATTTCACCATCTACTTTTGTTGCTTTTGGCCCTTTTTGTTTATCTTTTGGCTGATTTACTTTTCCTCTTTCTCCTCCAGCTTCTTGGTTGCTCCCCAATATCCGAAGCGCTATCATTGCTGTGACGGAGGGTGGGATGCACCTTCTCCACAGCACTCAGATATTTTCCTCATGGCTCTCCGTGTGAAGTCGACCTTCCCTCTTTCTTTCTTGAGAGCTGTGTACTCGTAGGCCTTCAGCTTGCTGTAATAGTCTGAGAATTTATTGTAGAGGATGGAGATGGGCATGCCATTCAGGATTATTCCGAAAGCAATGCAGAGGAAAGCAAACAGGCGTCCAAGGTGAGTTTCTGGACACATATCTCCATATCCCACTGTAGAGATGCTGACCTACAGGCAAACCAACATGCTTATTAGAGAAGAAATAGACAGATAGGTTCACTGATCAGGGACAATGTTAAAGTTAGCTCTTTTGTATTTTGCATTGTAAGTCTGAAATAAATACTATACTGGGCTTTTTTTTGTGGGGGGGGGTTGGGTTTTTGGTTTTTTGTTTGTTTGTGGGGTTTTTTGGTGTGTATTAGCTATCATATGCAAAATATCCCTAATAAAAAATAAAAATAAAAAAAATCCCTCTCATGAAGTAAAGAAAGACAATGATTTGATGCCATTCAGGAAGATTTTTAGATTTTTGGCTACAGAGGGAATTCCTGGCCGATTTCCACAACAGCCTGTCCTGAAGGTGAGTTTGCTTGGCTGTAGGGAGAGGAGAGATGTGACTCCCTGGCCATGCAAATCCACTGATAGCTGCAACCCTGCTCCCTCATCATGTCACTTGGAACAGATGTCGTGTTTCTAAATCCACTGGGCTGATAAAGCCCTGTATTTGGGACTTATTCTGTGGGTTGTATATTGAGTTTTGCCCTTATTTGTAATATATATGTTAGGAACTAGTGAAAAACACATAAAAAACTTCAATTAATTATGAAATGAAATTTCCTATTTGCAATACATAAAGAAATTATGCAGGACTTCCAAGTTTCTAGATAAAATCTCCTTTAATAATTACATACCTACTAGGAACTGTAGCCTGGAAGATTTTGCTTGCAGTGTATGGTTGCAACATGTATAGCTTTATATACAATATATAAGTTATTAGCTTTTATATATAAGCTATAGCTTTAAATAAGTACACAGCCAGGTAATTTTTGCTGAATTTACTTATGAAGAAGGATTTAGGGGTTGTTAGAAATGTTTGAGCTTTGATTACTGTATTTGGTTTCTTCTGAGTTTTTAAAATGATCGTATTTAGTATATTTGTTTTGTATAAATCTGAACACTTTGCCAGCTCATTGTTCATATACCTTCACATTTTTCTTCTCAGCCAATATAATTTTCTCTTTCTAGCCTGTGGATATATGTGTTATGGGCCCAGTGCTGCACCAACTGCTGAAATACTTCCATTGTAAAATTCAGATAAAAAATGAATCGATGTTTGATTATGGAGATGCTACATTTGAAAGACATACTCTCAAAGAGTCAACATAAGATAACTTGTAATTTGTTTAGTTTCACTGTACGCCTCCTAATGTTTTATAATTTTTACACTTAGTAAATATAACTTACTTTTGTTTCTGGCAGCTAAAACTTGCATGTTTCTGTCACCTCTCACTTTCTAGTCTGTGCAAGGCATCTTTTTCTGTCAGTGAATTTTATTTAATTTTTTCTCAGTGTCTCAACACACTCTGTGTATCTGTTAAACAGTAATCTAAAACTCTGACCAAAAAAAAAAAGCCACATAGAGCAGGACTTTCACTGTAATACCCTTGTGGCTTTAGCATGGAAATAAGTCTTCAGAAGGTCACTGTGTAGAGTTTGCCACCCTCTAAAATGGTAAATAGAATGATATTTTAAATGAAGAAAGCATTAGAGTACATGAGACAACACTGGGTGAGTACAATTTTAGGATGCACCTGGTGCTTCCTGTGGAATAAAAAGGATTAGCAATTCAGTTTAATGGAAATTAAGTCACTGGATTTGAATGATAATACAGGATAAATATCTCCAAAAATAAATACTGAGATGAAGGCAAGATGTTCCAGCCAGGACAAAAATATTATCCTGTGGTAAGGTTCTGTACTACTGGCATAGTCTTATATATATTGTCTGTAACAATTTAGGAGGGATGCTTCTTCTCCTGCATGTGTGAGGTGGTGAATACTGTTGGATTTTTATAAAATTTGAATGGTCTAAGTATTTTAATTTACAGTCTTAAAAAACAAATAGGCTTTTAAAGAGTGTTTTATGCTTTGGAGTTGCAGTGTGCATGATACAGCTTCTGTTTTGAAGACAGTGCAAAATTGCCTGTTTTGAAGACAGCTAGAATTGCTCAGCTAAATAGGCCTTTTTCACCTGGCCATGTGAGTTTATTAGGAATATCTAAATGATTATGATGTCACCAGTTAGCAAAAATGAGCCCTGACGACTTTGCATATAACCTGCATGTTCAGAATACAAAATATATTTTAGCAGTTTCTGAATCACCAATGTTTTCATAGCCTTTGTATATCACTTAGAGATTGTCTGTGAAGATCACATTACAGGACCCTTTCCTATATTCACTGATTTTTCCGTCCTTCCATGGCCCACCTTAAAGGATATTCAGCCCAGTTACACATTTGCATGTGCACATATAAATGTGTGCATCTATGCTTGTTTGTAAGGCTTTTTTTTCTGCCATGTGCTGAATCACTGCAAATGTGTGGTAAACCATCACATCTCATTGTCCATGGCTAAATGAGAAGTGCAGACCTTGGGCTCCAGGACAGCTGGCCAGGAGAAGTGACTTTGAATGAGTTTGGATTACTACCCAGTGGACCGCATATGCATCTTGGTGCATCCAGTGTCTGTGCTGATCAACTAGCATGAGATATTCTAACTCCTATCCAGTCTATTTGCCTGGGCTTCTTTCTCAGGAGAAGTGGCTGGGACAGAGCCAGACCCATATCCATGCCCAGGGGTCAGAAGTGCTCCTGGGCCCCCACATAAAAATGGACTATGCAGGCTGGCATCAGCTGCTGCAAAACAAAATGTGTGACAAGAAAATAGGACAAGCCTTAGGGTTGTGGATGGCCAAGATATGGGTCCTGTGCTTCCCTTGTCTAGCTGTGCATAGAATAAGAATGAAAACCCTGTAACTAGATAGCCTAATGCTGGTGGTTTTTTCCCTATTGTTTTGGCAACAGTGACAATGGCAGTAAATTGGGAAACGCTTTTTTATCCTATGCATTTGCCTACTTCTTTAAAAGTGAAAATACTGTCTGCATTTGGAGATGTAGGAATTTCAAGCCCGCCTGCCTGATTAAGCCTTGATTTAAGCTTACAGAGAGGTGAATGAGTGCATTTGTGTGTGTGTGTGTGTGTGTGTGTGTGTGTGCGTGCACATATGTCCTGTAAGCTCAGAATTCACAGCAGATGTTCGCTGATCTGAGCCTGTTGTTTTCAAGTCTGTCAGCAACTCCAGCAAGGAAGGGGAGGGGAAGGAAGGGAGGGTCTCTGGCTACCCAGCAAGGTAAGATGTGTTTACTTACGGCAGCCCACCACCAAGCATGGGGAATGCTGGTGAAGTTGGTACTGGAGACATCGTGCTCCACTGTGTAGACCATGGCAGAGAAGGCAAAGATGCCCATGGCAATGAAGAGCAAGAGGCAGCCCACCTGCTGGTAGCACTGGCGCAGGGTGAAGCCAAAGGCACGCAGCCCTGTGGAGTGGCGGGCCAGCTTGAGGATGCGGAAGATGCGCATGAGGCGCATGATGCGAAGCACTTGTCCTACCTTGCTCACCCTTCCCACCTTCTCGATATCGTGCTCGTGTTGGGAGCCCCGGCCCCGGGGCTGGTCGTCGTCAGTAAAGCATTCGAGCAGCAGCTGCAGATAGAGGGGCAGGATGGCAATGAGGTCTACTGCATTGAGGGCACTGCTGGCAAAGCGGCGCAGGTCTGGGGTAGAGACCAAGCGCAGCAGGTACTCCAGTGTGAAGAATGCAATGCACAGGGTCTCGACATGCTCCAAGACAGGCCGGCTATCCCCACTCTTCCAGTCCACCTGGTGCATCTCCTCTACTGTGTTGAGCGCCAGGGCCACCACAGAGATGAGCACGAAGAAGCTGGAGGCCACTGCCATCACTTTGGCGGTGACAGAGGAGAAGGGTTTCTCCATGAGGTTCCAGAGGCGCCAGCGCTGGGGACCGTAGTAGCGCATGTGGTGGAAGAGCTGCTCGTTCTCCTCAGCCTCTGCCTGGGAGCGCAGCTCCCGCTGGACCTTCAGCTGCTCGCTCAGCTCGTCGCGGCGCTCCTCGAAGCAGATGCGGCAGCAGCGCGGTGTGTATTTGAGACGCACGCCCCAGTAGCTCAGCTCCTCCAGGAAGCTGCGGGGGCACAGCTCATCCCTCACCCGCAGCACCCCCGAGGCGTAGAAGTTGTACACCAGCTGGAAGACAGCTGGGTCCCGGTCAAAGAAGTACTCGTCCACCTGAGCAGCGTAGTCGTCGCACAGGCCCAGCTGGCAGCGACGGTCAGTGGAGGTAGCCAGGCGGCCCAGGCGGGTCTTGGGATAGGTGGCCACTGCCTGGTAGGTGAGGCGGTAACTCTGGCCACCAACGTTGATGTTCAGCACAGATGGAGCTGTGGCCGGGGATCTAGGGGAAAGAGCCGGGGAACAAGGGATAAATGATGAGGCCTCGCCCTCTCCTTTAAATGCATCTTCATGTGGCCATTTTTCTTGTTCTTTCTCTTCATCTTCCTCATCTTCATCATCCACATAATAGTTGTAATTCCCCTCAGGTCCTAGTAGCAGTAGGGGCTGGGCATTCGAGGGAGTGGTGGCAGAGGAACCACTCTGCTTGTCTACACGAACGACTTCCTTTTCCTTCCCCTTGCTGGGCTGCAGGAGGATGTTTGGTGCTTCCATCTCTCTGCCTTTACGTTTTAGGAAAGGAAACTCTTGCTGCCTGTTAAACTGCAACATAATATTACTCCTTACTCTTCTGCACTCTTTTCATTCACCCGATCAAGCAGTTAACACCAGTCCTTTTCAACACTGCAAAAACTGACAATCTGCTTTTCTTCTCTCTTTATCTCAGAAGTATCATGTGCAGCAGTGGTTCTGCATATTTCTCCCGGCCAGCCACCACTCCAGTTGCTGTGAAAGCTCTGTGTGGGATATAGACACATGAAGACTGCTGTTGACCGTTTTAATCTTGCTGACAGCAAAGATCTGAGTGCTTAGAGGAGGGGATTTAAGGGCTATTATCCTGTTCAAGCCTCGTTTCCCTTAGGCTGTGACGTGAATGATTATGGATCCATAAAACTATGAAAAATCAGTAGAGGGGGGAAATCCCCTAAAGTTTTATTGCTAATAAAACCCACACATTTTCCTATTTCAAGTATATATGGATTAAAAATAATCTCAAATAAAAATGTATGAGGGGCAGAGAGAAAAAGAGCATTACAAATTTCTTTCATCCTCATGAGCATAGCATGGCTTGGTTTTCTTTAATGAAAACAATTAATAATTGATATGCAGATATAGGGGAGGAACTCACTGGAGTAGCTCTTAAAATGTTTCCAAAAGGTGAGCAAAATGAAGTAATTTCATTTTATTCACAGTTATAATACCTCCATTTGGTTAAGAGCTAAGGAATGTTTCAGTCTGTGCCTAAAGTTTTGAATGTACTCTGGAAGTGCAGGTCCAATGCAGAGTGGAAGCAAAGGACAGTGCTGTGAAGGGGTTTCCAGCTTCAAACTCTACATGAGCTCCTGAGAAACAGCATAAATCCACTCTCGTTTCTTTTGCAGATAGTGTTAGAGTAGTATAAAGCTGTAGTGGGCAACTAGCAGGACAGGAGAAATGCTTTCTCTTTGTTTGGATGGAGGTTTCATCTTCACCAAGGATTCTTGTAACAATGAGCATCCCAAAAATCAGGTTACTTCCCTTTGTCACTGAGAGCACTTCAGCTAAGCTGGAGCTCCTGTAAAGCAGGGGATGCACACAACAAAATGCTGGTTCCTTGTGCATGCTCTTAGCACCTGACTTGTGACTCCTAAGCAGCAGCTTGTTATTCCACCTGTATGCAGGCTGGTGCAGGAAGAGACAAGGCACCGGAAAACTACTAGCTTTGGCAACACCATTGCTGGTCTGGAAGGCTTCCCACCTGCAATTCTGTAGCCTGCCTTCTGCTCACAGTTCCTTTTCACACAGGCTGCTGGGACAGTGTATCCCAGAGCACTGCCACAGGGTTTTCACTTTACTGTCCTCAAACTCCTGTTCTTCTGCATTGGTCTCATGTTCTTGCATCTGCAGAGCCCGATACTGTTTTTTTGGTGTTGTCCTATATGAAGCAATTGCTGTTGCTATGAGAATCTCTCCTTCTTTTTTCCTGTTTCCTTACCTCTAGTTGTAGCTTTTGTATTTATTTTTACTAGTCCTTGACAGAATGGAAGATGCCATAGCTGAGCATTTTGCAATACTTTTGGTATCAGTCTGTATTCTAGTGAGTGGATCACACTAAACTGTTCAAGGTTTCTTTGAGTCACACTATTTAAGGTGCCTAAATTATTTGTAATTCATATTTAACTCTGCTTGAAAGTGAATTGATCTCTCCTGCCAGTTCTCTTTCTTGCTGCAAAAGAGGCAAGGCCCCTATTAATAGGGATTGTCAGTACCTCTTTAGAGATACCAACGTGGTTTGCAGTTTGCTTTGGGCTTTAAACCATTCCATCGTGAGTCCTTTGTATAGCAACCTTAATGCAAATTCATGTCAAGTTTCAAGGCTGTTTCTTTCTCCTTAGAAAACTAATTCAGATGCTAGAAAAAAGATAGTTCACAATGCCATCATTTTAGTACCGAAAATTCTTGAGTATTTCTTAATCAAGATCCAGGGTAGACTATAACCTTATTCCTCATGCCAGTCTCTGCTGTAGCATTTAATTTTGCATTTTGTCAGGCTCCCTTGCCTCTTCTGGTAGATATATAGTAAGGTTTACTTCTCATTATTAAAGAGACCATTTCTTACACCATACTGCAGCAGCAGGAGCTTTTACAGGGTGAAATTCATGACTGTCAGGCACCAGCTCCTCATGGACTCACATCTTGGACATCCTTACTAAGCGAAGCAAGGAAGATCACTGGCTTTGTTCTGATCACACTAATCTCTTTGACCTAAATATTCTTGGGAATAGAGCTCAGGGGCACCTGAGCACTCCACTTTGCTCAAACTCGCCTCTGACAAAATAGCTAAAACAAAATAGTTTCATATATGTTTTTGTATTTTCTGGTGGTAGTTAATTCTGAGACACTAGATTCTCAGCATAGATGCATAAGAAAATGAAATGACTGGAAAGGAACCACTTTTCCCCCTTACCTATCTTATTCAATGTGCTGATTTTCTTCATAAATGTCATTAATAATAATTGCTTATCTTTTTGTATGGGGAGGAGCAGACTATGGGCTGCTTGAAGAACTAGTTAGGAAAGTTTCTTGGGAACCTTTTTTTTAAAGTTTTTTGAGTTACATGCTTATCCCTTCTCAAAAGCTCTCTTTTAAGCGTGCGGGAGCAGCCAAACACAACCTGTTGAAAGCCAAGCTAATGGAGCAGAAGGTCAGCTTGGCTGAGCCGTGTGCTTAGATGGAGAAAGAAAGCTTATGGATACTGGAAGCAAGCTGACATGGGAGGACTACAGAGATGCTGCTCGTCTCTGTGGAGAGAAAATTTGGGTGACCAAAACTCAGATAGCATTCAAGCTGTCCAGGACAAGCAAAAAGGGGTTTTTGGGTTTTCACATGTTAACAGCAAAAAAAGGATCAGAGATAACATTGGTCTGCTGCTTAATGAGGTCCAAATAAAATTGCAGACACAGCAGAGAATGATGTCACCTTCGCCATCTGTTTTCAAGACCAATGATGAACTGGGATCCTTGGATGTCGTTGTTGGAAGGCTGTCACTTGGGGAATGATAGATTCCCAGGCAATCCTGAAGTTGAGACTTGCTGTTTCAGTTGGGTGCATACACAGGTATATAAGGCTGGATAGGATTCTTTCCATGGAAGAACTGGCTGATGTACTTGGAAGTACTTGATGTACTTGTACTCTCTCCATTATATTTCATTTGTCTTGTGAGTCTGGAGATGTCCCAATCAACTGGAATATGGAAATTTGTTCCAGTTTTCAAGAAGGGTAAAAAAGAAAACTCTGGAAGTTATAGGCCTGTCATTTTTACTGCAGCACATGTTAAAATTATAGGGAAGGGTTTTCTGGGAGTTACTGGAAAATGTTTGAGAGACAATGCAGCCATTGGTTACAGTCAGCACAGGTTCACAAGGGAAACGTCCTATTTGACCAATTTAATTTTCTTTTATGTCAAAGTAACCCGTCTAGGTTACCAAGGGAAGCAGCTAAATGTGGACTGTTCTTTGTTTTAGCAGAGCTTTTGGTACTGTCTTCCACAGTAACCTGCTGGATAAACTGCCTGGCACACAGCTGGTTGAGTCCACAATGGGTTGTGTGAGCAACTGGCTGGTGGGTCAGGCTCAAAGGGTTTTGGTAAATGTTGTGATTTTGGTTGTGATTACTCTGTATTGGGACAAAGCAGTCAGTAGCCATGTTGTTTGAATTCATAATGTCTCTTGGGGTGGAGGCCTTCATGTGTCTCTGGTCCCTAGGCTTTTTTGAGGTTGTAATAATTTTGTTGTCCCAGCCTGCTGGTTTAGGATAAAGCTCTCAAAGGAGAGCTCTCTCCTGTGTCCACCACAGCAACACAAGCCAGGAGATGAAGAAATGGAACTCCTGTCTCTATGTTTTGAAAACAACTGCCTCAGACATTCCACCACTTCTCCTTCCCTCCCTTTACTCTCAAATCCAACCTTAAAGGTACAAAACTTACTTCTGGGCTAGACAGACAAATGGGGTTACAATTCAACATCACAAAGTCACCCCAGGATACCTGGCCATTGCTTTCTCTATTTCTGCTTGTTGGGTTTTCTTTTTCCCTCACTTACCAACCCTGCTGCTGCAGCCAGCCAGCTAGTGCTTAGAAAAGATGAATACGTGGGAAGAGAGGGTAATTGAGGGGAGGGATAATCACTGTCATCTAGTTGACCTCTTCCTGGCTCCAGGTAAGAGCTCACGTGCCTGTGCAATGCGCTCACTCATCAGTGTTGCCTTCATCTGGAAGGGGAAAGAGCACAGAATGCCAGCTGCAGACACAGACAGGAGGCAGAGGGGCAGATGGGTTGTTGTCTCCTCACCTGAGCATTCAGGCTGTGTATCCAGGACAGTGGTGTATGTCCAAGGGGTGTACCAGCTGACTGCAGCAGCATACCTGAATCCAGAGTCCCGGACAAATGACATGCACTCCCACTGCTGTTGTGTATCAGTGTGTCCTTGTCGGTATCTCTACCTCGGCCACTCTATGCTATCACTTTCCTTTCCCTGTGAACTTCTACTTATTGTTGTAAATCACAATATTTTTCAACAGGAAAAATGACAGTGTTTAGGTGCTTCAGCAAGTCAATACCTTACAGCAGCAAACACACATGAAAATGTGACACACACAAAAGCAGCAGTACTGCATTCCTTATCTCAGTGAGTTCATAACCCTTTTTTACAGATAGGATCCTGAAGAACAAAATGATTTAACCTGGAAACAAGCAGACGAAGAATAAAACAGTATTTCCTGTATTTCATATTGCTGGGCTTTCTACTGGGCCTTGCTTACTGCATGTGGTGTCTCATTCATAAACATAAGCAGCTCTTCAGCTCACAAGGCAACTGGTGCCAGCCCTGCAGTGAACACTTACAAACAGAAAAAGCACAAACAGCAGCAGCAAGAAAAAGTTTACTAAATGAGTGGAAATTAATATGAACTATATGTAAAGAAACAGGAAATATGCTGGAAGAAGAGACCAAGTCATGGCGGGAGTGACTTGTGCAATCAACAGGATTTACATTTTCTGAGCATTACAGATTTATGGGAATAAACACTTCTCTTGCTGACAGATTTGCCAGGTTTACTTTGAGAATCTTTTTCATATCCCTGAATGTGAGGAAGTATCGCCATGTTTATGCAGTGTTTCTGCTTCCTCTCTCTCCCAGGAATGTACACTTGTAGGCTTTTTATTTGTTTTGCTGTTTCCTTGTATATGATAGAGGCACTTTTGACTGACAGCATGCAATGATACAGTGCTTTTTTTTTTTTTTTTTAGTGTGAGAGGACCCTGCAAAAATGCTGTTATACAAAGAAAAAAAAATCAAAAATTCAACACTAATAAAGTCACAAAACAGAAGCCACAGATGAAGATGTGGAACAACCAAACAGCCCTTTGTGATTTCAGGACCACGGGTGGGCTAGACATCCAGCTGTCCTATGAATTACAAAGAGCCTACTGCGTTTGTAAACTGGACCATTCACCACTTACTCCTTTTTACCATGTTCACATCCCAGCCCTAGAAAGAACCAGCTGAAAGGAACACAAATCTCAATTTGACATCGTTTAGGGTGATCCAAAAATCAAGATCTTGAAAAACAACAAACAAAAACTTCCAACCAACCAACCAACCAACCAACCAACCTCGGATTCCAATTGGTGGCATAACAGTGAGTTGTGTTGGACTCATTTACAGAACAATATGATAGATACACATGTCGTGGTCTCTGGATAGAATTTTGTTTTGATTTATGCATTCTGTCATACGCTGTATTGGAAACTGCTGGTTCTTTACATAGACTTCACTAAAGCCAGCTAGTAAAATGTAAAATACCAACTCATTCATGCACTTTCCTTGTAACCAGATCATAAAGACTTTGGAAGGACTTAATGCAAGGCATATATCCAGGAATAGTCTTTTCCAAGTTCTGCCCCTTAGCAAACATATCCATTGTAATAACTTTTTACATTGTTCCTTCTTGTTTCCTTGGGTGTAACTGCTCCTCCTGAGCCTTTCTTATACTAGCACTACCAGTGATTGTAAATTAGAACAGCTTACCTGTCTTCTGAACATTTACTTGCTGCTTTGCAGTTGAATTGCCATCATGTGCAGGTCTAATGCTATACTACATCCCAAATCTGAAAAACAGCTTGGCATCAGATAGATCCTGCACCCAGAACATCCAGCTTCCCACAAACATCACCTTTAAGGAAGGGAAAAGAGATGCCATGCTCCCTGAAGGGAATTTTCTGTCCCCAGACTTTTAAGTCCATAATCCATAATGGGTTTTTTAAGGCTGTGGTGTTGTGAAATTCTGTTTGCTTCATGCATATGCATGTTACATCTCTCCCTTTCCTTCTCCCTGTGAGTGTGGGATTGCAGCCTGGATGTTCTCTGCTTTTCTGACATTTATTCTTGCTTCCTTCTCTGCCCCTGTTGTATCTGTGCTGTACTGCCTTGGTCCCACCTATCTGCCTGTTCTACAGCTGCATCTCTCCCTGCAAAATCAGTGACACTAGCATTCCTCTGAATCAGGTGTTTATGTTCTTCATGAAGATTTCTCTACCCACAGCATGTGTGAGGGCTCATCTCTCAGCTTCATTATGAGATTTTAATATGCTCTATCATGATGAAGTTCAAAGAATACAAAGTGTATGCTTTTAGCATACCAGTTGAAATGCTGCAAAATTATTAGCATTTTCTTACACATGCGGAAGATTGGCTAAAAATAAACTAGCTGCTCCTTGAATTTTCAGAGGAAATTAGTTAACTTTGTGAAGTGGAAGAAAATATTTCAGTCATTACTGAGATGCTTAATCAGAACTGATTGTGATTTTAAATTCTGGGGGATATTTTCTGAAAACTAACAGATTTATAATAAAGCTCTCTATCTGTAAAGCTGCATACCAAGGAACAAATCAGTTCAGGGGCAAAAAAAAGCTTTTGCAAGCCTGGATTTTAGCCAGTTTTTGTGTATGGATGTTTGCATACACACATATTTTATGCATATGTGTGCAAATCTGTCAGCAAGTTTGCTATCCTATGTGCCATTTGCAAACCACTTTAATGCAGTGAGCATTTTGGGCATGTCATGAAAATATAGTTTAGTAATTTGAACAAGTTATCCTTTATTTTCCTGCTGTGGCCATTCACTGCATTGCACTGGCTTGGTTTACAGGCTAAACTTTTCTGGAGAAGAATTCAATTCTCAACTCCATACTTCTCTTGCTCAATGCAAAGCAGTACCCACAACATTTTTCTCTGTTTTTCTCAGAAACTGTCATTGTTTGGAGAATGAACAAGATTGAGAAAAGATCTCTTGCTGATATTGTCTCTGAAGAAATAATGAATATACCTTTGATAATATTACTTTGATTTTGACTTCTGGTAAAAAACAAGTTCATTCCTTACCCTGCCCTCAAAGGCTGGCAAGAGAAAGAAATAGGTAGAGCTGAAAAACTGCAGAAGGTTTTCTAATGTGACAGAGTAACAAGTGCCTGCTTAAGCTGATCACTAGCTTTGTCAAATACTGCTTAAAAATAATCTTGAAAATTGGTTCTTTTAAAACATACATTGTGCTCTGCTGTTTTAAAAAAAGGTCCCAAATATCCATTTTGTAATTATGAATGTTAATTTTGCTATAATGGCGTGCTAATTGCAAGATGCTTTCCGTCAAACTGGAACTGCAGACCTCTGTACACAAGAGGGTCTCATGAGATTTGCTTGGAAGAGAGTATTTAGAAAATATTCTGCAGAAACAGGATGTCATTGCTATTGTGAATAGCCATTGCACAAATAAAGGATCTAGACAGCTAAAAAACAATATCAGCAGACTTGCAGTTTATATCTTTAAGTAGACTTAGAAAAGTAAAATATATTAATGAAAGGTGATTCAAAGTAACATTAATTTGATCATGAGTGACTTCAGGAAATCAGAAGAAAAAGTCAGGCATACGGGCTTGCTAAAGCTAATACTCAAAGTGTAAGAGAATCCTTATTCACCCCTGGTGAGGATGGCTTAGTACTAAGCTGTTGAGAGGGAGGGAGGGAGAGAGGGAGGAGGGAGGAGGGAGGGAGGGAGGGAGGGAGGGAAGGAAGGGAGGAAGGGAGGAAGGGAGGAAGGAAGGAAGGAAGGAAGGAAGGAAGGAAGGAAGGAAGGAAGGAAGGAAGGAAGGAAGGAAGGAAAACATTTCCTAGAATAAGCTGGCACTTGGTGACCTGAGGCAGTGATAAGAAGAATAAGAAGTGCAGTCAGGGAAGTAAACAGTTCACTCACAAATGAAGGAGATTCAGGAGAAACAATCCATACATAACTAACTGATAATATCTAATGTAGATTCTAGACAATGTAACAAACAGGGATTTGTCTAAATTTTCAGCACCTCTGCTTGAAATCCATATGAGGAGCTGTACAATACAGTATAAGTGTAATTATGCTGCATGCTGCATTTTTTTGAATGTGTTTTGGTACCACTTACAGGACCAAGGATATGGAGTTAATGGCCAGGAGGTCCCTTCCAGCAAGGTCCTTGGCTTGTGATTAGTCAGGCATTTTTGATGGGTCAGGCACACATGCTTATGTGATATTTTCCTGCCTCAGAGACCATATGGTTCAATAGTCATTTTCATATCCTGTCATTCAGTGATTTCCTTAATATCTTCAATACAGATTTCTTTCTCAGTAACTTGCTAAAATCCTCCACTAGGACAAGTAGGTCCTGAAGGACAATTCTCTGTCACCATTCTGCTCCACTAACTACATTAAGTTATGTCTGACTTCATTAACTGTCCTCCATCCAGTGTTTTACTTTGTTACCAGTTTAATTCTCCACTGGCTCATCACTGTAGTTTTTGCATGTATCTCCACAGCAAAACTTGTCTATATGGGGTCAAGGGGTTCAATAATCTGCCAGATATAATTTAGCTATGAAAAGTGTGGGATGCCATTATAGAGGGAGTAAACTGTGAGGGTGAAATGGTAGGGAGCAGTGGTTGCAGATCAGAAGGACCAGAAGAAGCAAGGAAAGAAGGAGACTTGGTATAAAACAACACATGCAGGGGCATTCACATTTAAAGATTTAACAGGGAGTCAGGCAGGCAAGGAGATAGGGAGCCATCATACCAAATTGCTCTAGGACTCCAGAGAGTGATAAAGAGGGTGTTTAAAGAGGGCATTCTTTTCCTTACACTTTCCCTTTTGCAATGAAAAAAGAAATTATCCATTCTGTGATATTTTACTACTCCACAGCACAAAGGCAACGAGTTGCACTCAGGATTTAGCTACTGCTGTGAGCAAGCCTACCACCACTGACACAAACACATCACCACCAGTGGCCTCTTCACTATCTTTGAAGTGGAGAACAAGAAAGGAAGAAACCCCAGATTGCTGTCCTTCCTGGTTGGAAACAATAAGGAAGCTCACACCTGGTGACAAGAAGCTGCTTCAGCTCTGGGCACAGTAGTGGAGGGCATCAGCACAGGAATGATAATTCATGGCCAAGGGATGCTGAGGTACTGAACACTGAAGAACAAGGAGATGAAGCACCAAAACCCATCCTCACTGAAGGACCCCAGGTAATACAAAAGGCAATGTGGTTCATCCAAAATTAATTAAGACTGGAGTTTACTGCAATAAGTGAAGTAGTAATGCACATGTAGGAGAAGGCTTACAGTGTGAGTGAAATGGTTGTGACCCTGTGATAACCAATAGTCACAGGTCATCAGTTACCTCAGCTTTTCGAGGTCTGTGGTGGATTTTGTAGACCTTGAGAAGAAAGTTTAACTTATAAAAGGTGAGAGATATTTAAAGAGAAAGTTGCTCTCTGGACTGTTTTCCTAGCATTTGTTTTTCTGAACCTTCACAGAGGTGGCTGCCAGAGCTATTTTTATTTTTCCTGGCTCTTCCTCCATGTCTCCCCATGGAGATGAACCAACATGTTCACACAGAGTCTGCTGGAGGCAAGACAGTGCATGGTAGTCATGAAGCATCAGAGAGCAGCTCTGAACTTGCCACATATGCATGGTACTTCACTAAAGTATTTTTCTTAGAATTAGATCACCACAGAGAGCTGTAGGTTGGGGTGCTGGCAGTTCAGATGTTCCCACTTTGCCTGATCCCAACCTTCTTGCTCCTGTCTGCTGCTGGTGACCACAGCCTGTCCTGAAGCCTGTAGTGCTCCATTGCAAACAGTGATTTGCACACATTTTGGGGAAGTATTTGTTACTCCTTGGCTACCCTGAGAATAGCAGGGGACCTGGCATATATTACAATGTCCTAGGTTGCTGTTTTCCTGGTGCTCAGAATTATGAACTGCAGTTAGTTTTGTTTTGCCATGGACTATGCTTTAGGCTAAATCTTGATCTTAAATTAACCCAACAATATATCTCTGGCTCATGATTCCTTGTACTTTCTCTTTTTATTCTTTCTGATTTTCTTTTTCTTCTCAAATGTGAGCAATTACATACCCATCCAAGGCTGGTAAGACTAAATTGTAATGAGCACAGGAAAGACATTATATTCAATTTGGAAAGTGAAGCAGCACACAAGGAATATAATTTACTTGACTGCAGTCTTATTTATAAATTGAAGAAACATACACACATAATACATTTAACTACAGATGGCATAAATCAGTCCATTTAATTTAGATGTCCAAGTTACAAGGCACTGAAGGGGGAGTTTGGGGAACTAGTGCCTGTGACATGGACAGAGGGGAACCTGCCTCACACTGCCACCACTATCTCCTCCAGCAGCTGCAGCATGGGACTGCAGCTTCTGCTCCCCCGGGATCAGCAGCATGATGTCACCAACCCACACCATGCTCCCAGGTTTCTCTGGGAGGCCATAGCCTAGCCTGGGCCTCTGTATCCCCAGGTATCCTCGGGGTGGGCAGGGATAGCCTGATAACTTACTGCCAGGGGTACCATAGAAGCATGAGCCTGGTTAGAATGGTGGAATGAGCTAAATAATTCAGGTGCTTTGTTAGGTTGTAATGGAAAGCAGATGGGTTAAACCAGCCCCTGAGCCTCAGCTGAATTTCAAAAGCATTGAGTCCATCCTTGATTTTATTTAGGCAAGGTAAATCTGCACCCACACATGCTCAGTTGTGGTAGAAGAAGCAAGTCTTCTGCAAGCTAGATCCTCTGTCCAAAGAACTCAGTGTAAATCATCATGATATTGTGCACAACAGAAGGGAATGCTGCCTTAGCTGCAGCTCTAACAAGTTACAGTGATGGATTTTTAGCCCATTTGAGATGAACTGATGACTTCAAACTCAAGACAGTGTAAGACTTAAGACATGCATACGAAGATACACATTAATAGATGTTTATAGGTCACTGACAGAGAAATCCCCTTTTAGTTTTAGTTTATGCAAGCTTCCAGTAGTGTTCCACCTCAAAAGCAAATGACCAAAAAAACTTTCCAGTGGAGAAAGCATTTAAGAATTCAGCATGGCATGTTGTCTGCAGTTTGAAATTAGTGCTACACATTCAGACTGCAGATGCAGACCTGGGAGCTGTAGAGGGTAGTTGCATGAGGGATGGAAACAGGATCTAGTGGCTTGTACATGCTGATAATGATGTCTAACAAATGAAGAGGGTTTTTGTGTTTTTTTTTTTTTTCATTTGTTGTGACTGGATGCCATGGTGATTGGAAGTATAAATAGGCAGATGAAACATTGTCTTTTTATGGTATAGTATCAGTTTAGCTGAAAAATTCTCCGTGCTTCAGCATAATGCTTGCACAGCACATTTATCTACCTATGAGATCAAAATTTTATTTTTTATGAACCAGATTTGGTCTCCTGGGGAGGAGCAATACTTTGGGGTTTTAAAGCATTTCCAGGGACAATACCATAATGTCAGAACACCAACACAGTTTGGGAAGGAAGGATCTCCTAAGAGATTTCAGTAATAGAATCTTCCTTAGAGTAGTTTGGAACTGCAAGGTTTGGAGATTTGCTGGCAGAATCTCAGCAAAGCTAGATAGAAATATTACACTTGTCATTTTTTATCAGAAATGCCCTAAAGGGAAATTCCATTTATTAGGCCTGTTCACAGGAGAGTTTATGTCCTGCCTAATGAACAAAAAAAAAAAAAAAAAAAAAAAAAAAAAAAAAAAAAAAAGCGTGGGGGTGTTTCTGTATTTTAATTTGTTAGCTGTAAAGTTAAATTTTATTAATTGTTTACTGTGTTTCTGAAAGCTGGAGTACCTTAAGTAATTAATTACCCTAGAGTTATTGCTGCTCTCTGTGTGATAAGTGTAATATTCAGCATGCTGATGAGACCAGACACAGCCTTTCTCCCTGCCTTAGTGAATTCAGCAAGACGATTAGAACGCAAGAGCTTGCAGTCTCCCCAGCTGGGAGCAGTGTGTGGAAGCACAGCTGTGGGTGTGGATGGATAGGGAACTGACAGCTTTGGACATGACTTGGCAGGGCTCAGCTGTGGACAGGTCTGTGTGTTGGTGATGCAGCTGAGCAAAGGCTGAGCCCGGTCACCAGGTGCGAGGCTGAAGGTGTCCTAGCACAGCGAGCTCAGAAATCCGAACTGCTCTGCTACTAATCCCCTCCTGCCAGCCCCTGGGGAGAAACACACGGCCCGAAGCTGCAGCCTTCCCTGGCTAAGCTGCCCCAGCTCTGTGTGCTGAGCACGGCACCATATGGTTCAGCGTGTCCCTGTGGTCAGCGGGGTCAGCTGTGCTTCTGCACGCCCAGCCTGCTCCCTGATGGCATGGCTGAGCAGCAGAAGAGGCTGTGCTGCTGGGAAATCATGAAAACATCAGAAATAATGAAAACATCTCCATGCTATCCACACTCTTTTCAACAAAAATCCAAACCACAGCCCATGCTACTGTGAAGAAAAGCAACTCCACTCCAGCCAAAACCAGATCATCTGTGAAGTCCCTCACCCTCAAAGACACTGTGTGTGCTAAAGTTTTCATGGCTCATAAATGAGATTAGATGAATACTTAGAATAAAATGTGAAGGACAGTTGTGAAGAAAGACAACTTCATTTAAGTGACAAAGTATTCTGTCAAAGTATTCAGTCGAAGTACCACTGTATGGTGTCCTTAAATTCTCCCTAGGCACCCACAGATGGCTACTGCCAGGGAGCAGACAGTGGGTGAGATAGATCTCTGATATGCCCTGGCACAATTGGTATTTTCTCCTCATGTGATGACCTTGTCCATCTGCTGTAACTGTTGTCTGTAATCTGCCCACTGACAGGAAGTTATGAGGGCAGCACAGCTTTGGTATTCTGCATTTATAAAATCAAGGGAATTTGATTGAATATTTGGTATTCCTAGCCATGAGACAATACAAGTAACTGTGGAGAGAATTGGTAAGTGGGTCAGTGCTGCAGTACAGACATTCTTCTGTAGTTGGTGCTCATACAGTGGTGCCAGTTCCATTCTGCCTCAATGATTTTGGAATGTACAGTAGGCTGTGGTACCATACTCAACAATGGTGTTGCATGAAGTGTTTTAAAGGATTAGTTTAAACAGAAAGCAGAACTTATTCCTCTTCTAAGCCTGCACAATATAATTTTTTTGCTAGGGCTGGTAATCTGCTGCTGCTACTGGTTGCAAAATGGTGAGGGAAACCCTTTGCCTTTTTCTGATAAAGCTGATTTATACCTAGGGCTTGCTCCCTGGCTCAGAGGGGATGTTTTGCAAGAACATCTGGAATCAGAAGTACAGAATGTACTTATGATAATGCAACTTATCCTTCTGGCATTTTTCACTTGTTGCATGGAGAACACCGTTCTCCCAAATGGTTTTAAAACACCTAAGTGATCTCCAGGTGTGTAAAATCTAAACCATGCAGCAGTCCAGAGAAGTGTCTTGCATTACCCTACCCTGCCATCCTGTCAGCTGCTATGTGTACCACCAATTCAACAATTGCTGAAGTACCCTCGCAGGAGCTGGCTGTCATGAGACTCCATATGGCCCTCCCTCCTTCCTGCAGCACATAACCTAAATATGTAACAACTCATCCACCGTCACACTGAGAATGTGTTACTAGAGTGACACAATTGCTGTGGAAACAAAAGGTAGTTTGGGGACTTTCGCATTATATTCCCCTCTAAATTCCAGGTTCTAAAAAAAAAAAATAAAAATATTTCAGCATGTCTCATGGTATGGAATAAGCAATTCACAGGAGGATGTGCCTCCATCACTCTACACCTGAAAAATAACAGAGAAAGAAATTTTCACTTTTGGAAAGAGACAGTGTACCAGCCTTCCCTCCTGCCATAAGGTCATCTTTATGCACTGAATGCTGTTAAAGAGCAAAATAAGGTTCAGATTTTTTGGCTGATGAGATATGGGAGAAAAGGCAGAAGGCATTTCAAAAAGCAAAACTGAAAAAGTAGAGTGCCTCCCACTGCAGGTGCACACTTGTCATTTGTGCGCCTCAGGGTAAGAGGGAGTCAGAAGTGCTTTCAATTTACTGTATTTGATTTCACTTCTGAGAGTAACAATCTGTTCAGGGACTCTAACTGTGATGCTGGAAGTATGTCAGATTTTGGGTTTGCATTCATGAAGGATTTGGAGAAGAGAACAATACAATACTCATCCTAGCAGTATTATTATAGCAGCAGAATAGCCTGCTACAATTACCTGTTTGGCACAGGATTTAAAATGCAGTAATTCTTGAGGTAAAACGTGTCATGAACAATTCATTTGCTTTGGCCAAAACGTGACATTCTCAATGCAATCTAGAATCAGGAGAGTGGATAATGAAGGGCCTGCAGGGCATAACATAACCTGAAGAATCTTTATGGCTGGTATAGCACTGAGCAATCTTCAGACAAATCATTAAAGATGCATGATAAGCTGGTTGAAAAGAGCAGGGATTCCAGTAAATGTTGATGTATCAGCCAGAGGAGTTTAGCTGACACCTCAACTATCCTGTCATTTGAACACAGATATTTTTTTGGCTGTGAGTCACAGAACCACTTAGGTTGGAAAAGACCTCTAAGGTCACATCTAACCTTTCACTGATCATCATCTTGTCAATTGGAAAAGCAGGTCAAAAGTACTTGGAAGTGTGTACACTCCCTTGAGATCTGGATGGATATGTAGAATTCAACATTACCAGGCTTTCTTTATCTGCACCATCTAAGTTTGAATCACCAGTTCCACAGACAAGGAATTACAACATACTTTACAGCTTTTTTCTCTCAGGGCAGCCAAATGACTGAGAGCTGTTCAGTCTGGTTTCTGTGAAGTATAAAAAAAAAAATATGACGCCATTCGATCTCATTAATGAGCTGCTGAGAGCCACACTCCACAGTAACCAACATCTCCATTTTCCCAGGCAGTAAATCAGCACTACTCCATTAACTTTAAAGGGCTCCAGCTAATTTACACCAACTGAGAGTACCATGCTGTAAACTTAGGCTCCCACAGTGTATGGGTTGCTTCACTCATCACAGAATCACAGCTACCTCCAGCTGGCAGAGAGCACCTATTCAGATCCTGAACACTGCACAATAAAGCACAGTAAAGCAGGAAATGAGTAAGAACATGAGGCCCTTGTGGGAGTGTATGGTGCATGTACATTTTCTGAACATCATATGGATTCGGTCAGGGTGCTCACGATTCAGCCACTGTGCTTGGGGATGGGGTAAAAGAGGTTAAAATAGTTATATATAATGCAGTGGTATATCTAACATAATTATAGGACAGTGTAGAACCTATGCTGGTCCATTTGTGCAGTCTTTGAAATCTGTCAGAATTTTAGAGTATAAAAAATTTTAAAATGCACTGTTTCAACATAGCTGAAACAAAGGATTGTATGAAAACAGCAGCTGAATGAGAAAGCATTTCTTATTGGGCTTTTTGTTCTCCTGTAGCTTTTGCAGTAATTAGAAGAAAAGCAAAGAAAAATTCAGAGTTTATATAAATAACAATTATTTCTACTGAATTAGGGCAGTTCTTACCTGAACAGTAAATTTTTCTACTTTCCGTCATTTAGTGGGGCTCCTGCTTTTAAAGATCAGCAGCACTGCTTGAAGGAGAAAGCCTTGGTGGAATTTAAAAGTCTTTTTATAGACCGTTAAATATTGGTGAAAGAATACAAATATACACATTGGCCAACCAAAAATTCATCTTTTTCTTCCACTCTGCCTAAGTTTCAGAAATCAGTTCCTAACAGAGCTGTTGATACTTCTGTACCTAATCTCACCTTTCCAGAAGGGCTGGTCCCTGCTGCTTTGCTCATGTGTGACAACAGGGAGATACTGCCTGGATAGTAGGCACCATAATTAGGCAAAAAAATGAGCAAACTGAGCCTCTTCCACCATGTCTTTGGTATTGGTTACATAGAATACAAAAGACCCACCTATTGGGATGCCAGTCAAGACAATAAGGAAAGGTTCAGACTGTGAGGAGGAAAGAGCTACTTCTTTCCCTCTTTTTTTTTTTTTTTTTTTTTTTTTTTTTTAAGGGAACATAAAAAAAATGTCTAATTTTTGTAGAGTTTTGAAGGCTGAGGTTTGTGAGTAGATAAAAAGGTGAATCATGACGAAGGCGTGGGGATGGAGTGAAGTTCTTAGTAGGCAGTTCTTTGTTTGAAGTATGAAAAAGTGAAGTTATTATCTACAAAACCGAGGTTTTTGACAGAGAGACTAAAAGAACTTTGCAGAGGAAAGTAGCAGGGAAGACAGAAAACTTACAAGGAGTAATGCAATAAAAATAATCCATTAAGAAAACACTGCGTGGCACACAGCATCTGTGACCTTAGTGTATCCCCAGGAAGCTTAATAGCAAATCTTAGGTTCTTAAGTCTAACACCAGTAGGCAGACTGTCCTCAAGGGGCAAATCTCTTCTAAGCTGCAGAGGTTCCATTACAAAAGGAAAGAGAGGATCATGCTGTACCTGCAGGTAGATTCCCTGCTTGAACAGCAGATGATTGTGAGACACATTCCTAGCTGCTAGCTCATTACCAGTTCTGTTTGTTAAAATACAGCTGCATCAATACAAATGTGGAAAATCCATTATTTGATTGTGCTATGGATTCTTTTGGCCTGGTGCTGGAAAATGTTTTTCCAACTTTAGTTTCTGATGCTTCCTTCAATACTGTGGCTGCTTGGGTTCCCGTTTTCCCTGTTACATTTTGACCAAAAGTATGCTAACCTATGAACTCCTTAAAAATTACCATAAGTCTGCAGAACTTCAAGAGCACTATTGTCAGGCTTTTGTTGGGGGAAAGCTGCTTGGGGAAATCCTAATGTGGATGCTCAGCTCTCCCCCTCCCCTCTTGTTTTGGGAGGAAGTATTTGAATATTGCTCAGGGCTCTGGTTTTTGGAATGATGCCTGAAGGCTTCACTTTGTGGCTCTAAGGACTGTGATAGGCAGTTCAGTTCATAGATCTATTCCTGAGTATAGAAAATATTATTATTATGATAATGAAAAAAACATTTTAGAGACTGTTTAAAGACTGTTATGATTGTATATTTTGCCTGAATGTTATTCTTTATATTACACTCTGGTCCCAGTGGACTGGAAATCCTTTAGGGTAGGAAAGGAGGTAGAATCACTTCTCCTGTTTCTATTCATTAATTAGTACAATGCAGCCCCTATTTTTATAGTGGATTTGGGTTACGCTGAAATGTCAGTAACATTAAAATAAAGATGATATTCTTCTATTAATTTTCCCTGCTATTGTGCAATAAGCAGTGCACTCAGTTTTCGATATGTCCAACTACCCAATTGCTGATATCTGTTTTGGAGTGAGCCTCTTCAAATTTACAGACTTCAGATGTGCCCCAAATAAAAAAGTACAGTGGCCACACAGTAACATTAAAGTGATAGGATGTGACAAAACACCAATCATTTTTATCTAGGTGGATTGTAATGATTAATGCTGAGTTGGATAGGAAAAGCAACTATGCCCTGCTACAAAATTCTCAGTGATATAACTTCATTTTGTTAAGAGAAATTCCAGTGTGATTTTTTAGTTCAGACTGAGATTTTCTACGTTTGCTGTGGGAGTAAAAGTTGTACTCTCACTCTGGTCACTGTGACAGGAGTTCCATCCTGGCTTGCCCTCTGCATAACTTTGTCAAATGTGAATTTCTCATGTGACATCTCCCATTCAGGATCTGTTTGGACATGTTATTGAGTCTTATTAAAGCATAAAAGGACTGGCAAGACAGGGAAATGAATGAGAGGAAAATGTATATCCTGTGCTTTCCAATTCTCTGTTAGCTGGCTAGTAGGAATGCAAAAGACCACATGATGTTCAGTGATTAGACAGTACCCCAAACAGGCAGATTTTACAGCCCTCAAGTTCTGTTTTAGGTTGTATCAGTAAAGCAGACCTTAGATTTCATGCAGCTGCTGGTGCTCAGATGCTTGCTGCATACCATGCAGTTCAACTCCCATTCCTGGAGCCCAATCCTGCTGCCCTTTGCAGACAGACAACAGTGTGTGAAGGCACTGGGCCTTGCCTATCTGAGGCTACAGGTGCTGGAGATGTGGCACAGATTACCAAATATCATTTATTATTATATTTACAAAGAAACAAAGGCTAAACTTACGATGCTGCACAAGAAAGTCTGATGGCTATACAGATAAATAGGATTGATTGAGTTTTCTAAGAATGACACATATGGACTTTAGCTATATGAATATGTGGTAGGCAAATGGCTCAATAACTTTAACAATGGGTCTGTACAAATACCATATAGTCTTTTTTCATACTCTTTGACAGCCACAGACTGTGATCTTAGACTAAGAGTCAACATTTTCCGGGACCCTAGATGTTCTTGGATGTGATGTATCCGTAAAGTTAAGTTTCAAGACCAGAAGAATTGCTAATGATCAGCTTTTGTACTGTGATAGCAGCTGTATGAAACTCAGCTATGGAATCGGGGCTCGCTGTGCTTTCTTAATGTTTATAATCCTTTGGTTAGGGATGCATCTAACACTTTTCAGTTCTACATGTAAACAGCTGTAAAACTACTATTTGCAGAGGAGGGTGAGCAATTCAGGTTATTTGATATAAGCTTTGGAATTTCTTTTCCTATTTTCTGCTCCTGTTTTCACTATGATCAATTATGGATTAAAAAGTGTCATTATTGCTACTATTGTGGTTCCACCATCACTGTGAAAAATCAAGTCAGCAGCATAATTTATTTTATTTGTGATAGTGCTTCAACACTCCAGCATTCACCAGAAGGTGCAATAATGGGCATTGACAGCAGAGACCCTGAAGATCTGGCTGCCAAATCACATCACTGGAGTGATGAGATGAAGTTTACAGCAGAGGAAATGTCTACTTTTCACAGCTACAATTTGTTGGGTTTTTTACTAGCCTTATATTTTCTTGGTCAAAAAATGTCTTTTTAGATGAGAAATTATAGCCTGCAGAAAACATCTGCTAGTAAGTTGATTAATTAAAGATTATAACCCCTGAAAGCAACTGTTGTGTCAATCGGTCTGGAAATGAGAGAATATAGAAAGTATGGCTGAAAGGCTGGGGGATATAATAGATGGTAGATATAATTGATGGTAGTGAAGGTTTCTGAAAGGCCTGGATTTACTTGAACAAGCCATGGTATAGCAATAGGCCAAAAAAATCTGAGGTTCTTCATTCTTGATAACCCAAGGAAACTTAATTCATTAAGACACAAACTATTTAAAGCTATCCTGGGTATATAAGCATGCAATTTTCCCCAGTCATCTGCCTGCCAGATGTAAAGACAGACACCAAGGGCAGGTGTATTAAATCCCTCTGCTAAGTGCAACATTCCCTTGGTCTCATTGGGGGAAGTTTTAAATCTTGCCACTTTCTCAGGTAACCTCTGGGCACTGCTGCTTTTCCCCAGGCAGAAGGGAGAAACTGAAGTGCCATTCCCAGGCCCCCTGCCTGCAGATGGGAGCAGGATGGAGAGCCCTGAGCCCATGGGAGGTCCCATGGTGGAGCATTCTCCTGTCTCTGCCTCCAAGTGTGCCAAGCTCCAAACCCCAGCTGCATCTACTTGGTATTCCAGGGTTGGTTTAGGGGACCCTGAAAAAGTCGCTTGAAATTGCACTTTCTGTGTGGAGCCAGCCATGGGGATCTGTGTTTCACACCTTTGTGGGCACCAAGTTGAGAGTGTCATGCTAACACACCCAACACTGCCATCATGCTCGTGTTCTTAATGGCATGCTTGGACTGTAGTTTAGGAATTGCGATTTTCCATCTGGTCTCTTAGTAATTAAGAAACAATAATGCTGGAAGATTAATGGCTCATGAGGTCAATAATAGTTGCATTCTCTTTTCAGACCTTTCCCAGACTGCTGCTGCATGGCTGAGGGCCACTGAAACCCCAAATAGGTTGTGTGTAGTCATCCTGTGACAAGCCAAAGATCTGTATGTTCTCTCTCATCTCTCTCTCATGATAGTTTATTGGATTCCTCCTGTCTATTTGGTTCTTTCTGTCTGTAACTAGGTGGATAAATAGTTTTGTATGTGGAAACCCCTCACACACTTTCCCACCTGTCAGGGCATACCCACCCTACTCTGTGAGGAGGAAAGTACCCCTACTGCCTCCCTGAGGCATTCAGATTTGCAGTAGCAAAACAGCTCATAGATTTTCTGCTTCAAGGTCCTATTTGCCTTCTTTGAATTCCTTGAGCAGGAAACTGCCTGGAGAGCCTAGTTTTTATTCAGCTTCATAATACAGTGTTTGGCCTCAGTTACCACTTACAGGACCCAATCCTCTTTTTCTAAAAAAGTAAAATCTCAGTTTAGTAACATGACCCCCTTTCAGCTTGTCAAAGAGAGACATATAATCACAAGAGAATTGAGCTGGTACAGAAGAAGCTCTTGAAAAAGAATCTACAAATATAGGAAATTATGGTCCTATAATTTTTTAATATAATTTGAATTAAAGCAATTATTTTAATTCAATAAAACAATAACTTGTTATCTTTAAAACATAATCTAAAATTTAAATAGTAGATATCAAAATGAGATTGTCTCCTTATTACAAGTAACGCTTGGTGAATTCCATGCCACAGAAACATATTTTTATTTAAATCACAGGAAAGAAACAATGTGTTTGTACATATGGTCTGTGGCAAAAAAGGAGTAGAAAATGGTCTAACAAGGATCTATCCTCTGATGTAGAATTAAACCTACAGATTTATACTCAAATGTAACAGGCTGCCCCATAGTGTAAGGTACAGCCCTGAGCCTGGGAAAACCCATTTACATGAAAGACAATGGAAATGCTAAACTAGGAATTTATTATCTGCTGCTTTTCTTTCCCCTCTTTCTTACATCAGAAAACAGAATATTAATGCAATATACGAGAACAAATTGAAAAGGGCCAGAGAGAAAAACCTATTTCCAGCTGTTCTAAAAACGCTAATTTACTCACTCGTCTGCTTGGCTCCCTTCAAATGGAACATTCAGCATTACTTTTGAGCATGACATAACCACTCTCTGTGTCTGTGTACGTGTGCATGTGCACGTGGAGAGGGCACACTTTGGAAGCAGCATCACACTGCAATTTCTCCATTTTTTTGGCGGCTGGAGCGTAACATTGCCTTTTAAGTGGATTTTCTTGCATTTAATTTGCTGGATTAGCATAACTAAAATGGTAGTCATAGGACAGAAAAACATTGTGTCTCTGTCTTCTTTTCTTTATTGGCTTGCCCTCTGACAGTATTGTATTTCAGTGTGCCAGCTGGGTGACAGACTGCCTGATGAAAATTTATCACGTTGCCCTCCACGGTGGACACAAAGATGTGTCATGAGGAAAGTATCCATGATGTCATACTTTTAGCCTCTAGTGGATGTACAACACAAAAGATAAAAGCTATAAGCCAGCTATTTCTCTGTGCAAATTTCCTTGCTCTTGCTGGTTGCTGGCATTGTTATATTTATTAATTTTCTTCCATTAAAACATGTTACTCTGCTACACACCAATAATTAAATCATATTATTTTCTTAAAATAATAATTTTCTCTGTTTCATGGGTCTTCATATTCAAGTATAGGTTTTTTTTTTCCAGGAAGCTCTGAAATAGCATGGTTCTTCTTGTTAAATAGTTAAAGTTCACAATAGTGCTGGATCTACATGTGCATCTGAATACATCAGAAGACAAAATTTTGCTTCCAATGATTTTTTTCTTTTTTTTTTTTTTTTTTTTAAAGTAACACAGATAATTCTACTATTTAAATATTTAAACCTATGAAGATGTCCTTTGTCACTCAAGGTAGTTTGAAATTTGGAAAGTCAAAATATTGACTATTGAAATATGTCATATATGTTCTCTTTGCAATCTTTCAAGCAAGAGAATTCCTTCTGGTATTTGACTCCATGTGGTAAAAATAGATCTCTCAACCCAAAAAACCAGAGAAAACTCTCTTTTGTTTCTTAAAGGCAGATCAAAATTATCATTGAAGAGAGGGGTTATTCTAAACTCAGGGTGTGTCCTTAAAGCTTCAGTGGTTTCTTAAGCTGGTATAATTGTGACAAACCCTATTGACTTAAGAAGATTAAACTGTTATGCAATAAATATACACTCCAGATCTTTACAGAATCACAAACATTTTCCCCTCGTGCAAAGACTGCTGTTTCCTGCACAGAGCAGTCAACAATATACCTGACAATTGAGACAGAAAAGTTTTGCTGTAAATTTAACCAACTCATCTCAGTAATATCTTCATTACCACTACCATTTAGGCTGTTCTGATCCTGGGGATTTTTCTTCTGTAAAATGTATCCTGCTGAATTTAGTTGACTGTTACTTTCAGGCATTTACTTCGGCTGTGAAGCTGCTACTTTGAGGAAACCAGTTTCCAGTCCCAGGGTTCCAGTTTCTTGTGGGTGTTGGAGGAAGCACTGTGCTCCAGACTCCACACAATCATATCTCAAATTAGGGTCTCAGATAAAGAAAAAAATATTTTTATACTGTTAAAAAGGAAATTATATCTAATTCTGAAGCAGTAACCAATTAAAAAATCTCCTAACACATGGGACTTCTTTTTGTAATCCGTGCCATTCCTTTTCCCTCTTTGTCTAAAGCTAATAATTTTGTTTTGATTTTGTTGAAAACAAGGCAAACTTTCATAAACATTCAGGGAAAAAAAAATCTTTCCACCTTAAGTGTACACAACCTACACCTAATGTCAATTGTTATGCCTGGGTATAGCCAGCATATATCTCAGTATGGGCCTCTCCTTCTTTAGCTGCATGACGTGAATTTTAATTAATTGTGCTAAGGATGCGAATGACAATACGACAAAATTTGCAGCTTGTTTTACATCAAACAAGCTATTCTCTTTTGCCTCTTGTATAATCGATTGTCTGTACACAAAAGATTAAAAAAAAAGCTGGTCAAGGGTTTAGTGCTGTTGAGCTACCATTTGGCATGCCCATCAAATTACTGCACAAAGCAGACAACAATGCAGATCCAAGCCCCGAATCTTGTGTTAACTTGACTGCATAAATGGGTCTCAAGTTTAAAAACAGTTGAACAAAAGAGCCACCATGGAGTGATTAAGACTTATTTGGGTGCTGAAGTGCACAGCTGCTGCAGGGAGGAGGGAGAGAGACAGCACACATCCTCAGGGCTCGCCTGTGCTTGGCACAGTCCCAGCTGCAAGGGAACGAACTGAGCAGCTGTACAACCTTTGTGCTCCTCGGCTTCTTCAGGGCTGTACCAATCCCCCAGCACGAACAGGACCATCCCACTCAGCAAAGGGTCTGCCAGCCTGCAGCAGTGCTCTGTTTGAGGCTCTGCTCCTGCCACGCCACAGTCCAAGTTTGTTCAGCTCTCCTGCAGGCACATCTCTGCTCCTTTTGTGTTACTGCGGAAGGGCAAGGGGATAGAAACCAGGTGGGGAGTGGTCTGCCAACTTATCAGTGAAATTCATTTCTTCAGCACACGAACTTGAACACCCAGCACTGTTTGCAAAGAAAAAAAAAAAAAGCCTTTGATTGCTTTGATATCATCAACATTTCAGGGGTGACATAGCTTCCAGCAGAAAGATGTCTCTTATACATTACTGACTCTGATGTCTTGCTTCCTATGTAACTGATTATCCCAGACTGCTCATGTTTGCTAATGACTCCAGGAGTCTGTTGAGAAGGAAGTTCAGCACTGTAGAAACTAAAAATTAAAGTGTCATAGGGCAATATTAACACAGAAATGAAACATTTCTTCATGACTGTTCTGCAAAAGACCACCTACGGTGGAAAAATGCCTATTTCCAGGGAGAAGGCAGTACAGGATTGGAACCAAAACAGGCAAAGTCAGGGAACCATTTATATGTTCAGTACTACAGCTTTATCAAAGAACAAATAAATTACTGATATTTTTTAATGCCACCTAGCAGTTTTCAAATAGCACATTTTATACAACTGTTCTCCTTTAATACAGCAAAGGATGGGCAGATTGGTACAGTACATCCAGCTCCTATGCCAGTACTCTGTCATAAAAACAAAATGGTATAGTGATTTAGTCTGTGTTGATTTTTGTCTCTGGGATGAATAAATTAATCAGTCCAAGACATTTTCCTTTTTCTTTCCTTTAACTTACACTTTTGATAAATTCTCCGCTTCTTTGGGACATAGATGGTTTAGCACTATCACAACATAAATGTCACAATCACAGCAATGTATCATAGTTCTCTTAGGTTTTAGAGAAATCTTAATTTAAAAAATATTCTTAGTGGCATAGTCCTATAAAACAGAATAGAAACATTGGAAGGTCAGCAGCTTTACATCCTTAGGGCTTTTTCTTACACTGTTAGCTTGATGCTTTTGAAAATGTATTTATGCTGTTAATGCATGACCAATACAGTGGGCATGTACATAAGATTTCCAAACAAAATAAAGTAAATCCAGATTATTGTTGAACTTCCCATGTAACCTGAATATATGCACAATATGTGTCTTGGAGCTACTGATTGAGGCTGTGAGTTAACAAAAAAATTCAGTCTCAAGCTTGTCAACATATAAAGCTCACTGAGTCAGGCCCTGAAATTTATTTCTTTTCATCAAAAGCATTATGATGGTTGTGCCAAAGATCTCATTCTTACTCACTCTGATGGATGACATCTGCATTTGAGTCCATTCTCTTTTCAAAGAACAATGCCTTGTTTTGTGTCCTTGTACCAAAAAGTCTTGTCAGCTCATTGCTAAAGGAAACTAGCATCATAAAGATATGTTAATCAAAAGAGTAATAAATTATGCTCTAAGTTGCAAACTCAGAACTTGCCTGGCCAAGCAACGTGATTTAACTTTGAAAGGAGCCGTGGGCTGTAGGCTGTACAAAATTACCTCCAAGGATTTTTCCATGGCTATTTGAAATCCAGTTAATGACACAATATTTTGTGTTTACTCTTTCTGTTTCTTTCTTTCCAGCTTACTAGCACAGTAAGTCTAGCAGAATGAACACATACACAATTTATGTTGTTGGATTAAACTTCATCTATATGTAATTTCTGTTTACTGTCTCCTTTAGAACAGCATGCAAAATCTTAACAACTAACAGAGAAGTAAATGTCCTTATGGTGGTTTAGGAATGGAACTCCCCAGCTGAATGCCCCCACTGAGACTCTCTCAAACCACATTGCCATTCACTCCCCATTTCCCCCTTCCCCTCCTGCTTCCCACTCCAGCAGGATGGAGAAGAGAATCAGAGGCATAAAAGGTTAAAATCGGGTTGAACAGCATTGGAACAGCAATGAGATAAGGAAATGAACAGTAACAACAACAATATTAATAACAAAATGCATAAGACAAAAAAATTAGTTACATGAAAAAGCCACGAGAATCCCAACCTTGCTTTCGCCAGAAATCTCACTCTTCTTGGAAGAAGAGTCCCTTTGCCAGCCCCTGGCTGTGATCTGAGGTGATCTGGTCTAACATTAGTGTCTGGCCACTGCCCCTCTCAACTATTGCCAAAGATTAACACTGTCCTTGGCCAAAACCAGGACAATCACCTACACTGCCTAACAGAAAAACCACAGAGGCAGAACACCTCTGAACAACTCATCTCAGGTCTTTGCTAAAATTTGGTTAAGTGATGGCATTGGGCATCTTCATGTGAAATCTGCTTATACACATGTTCTTCTGCCATAAGAGTACAGCTATGCACGTTCATCCAACATTTCCCAAGAGCTTTGCAAGCTCTGGTTTACATTTGCAATAGCCCCATGACTTGGTACGAGTGGGAAAGCTGAGGCATAGAAGAGATTTCCTTAAATGAAACAGGAAACAAATAGCAGAATGAGCGCAACACACTTTCCACTTACCACATGAGCTATTTAATAGCCTTGCATACAAACCTAAACTGAAGGCAGCTGCGCCTCCTTACAAAGCACAGGACTGTATTTTCTAGTCATACTTCTAAGGCCCATGAAGCTTAAACAATCAAACATGATGGACTGGTGCACAGAAACTCTGGAGTGCCAAGGGATCTTGTGACAACTCCTCTTCATAGCTGACTGTGTCAGCTTGTGTGCTTAAGATAAAATGCTGAGCCAGGCATTTTCTTCTGAGTTTTGTTTCCTCTCTCAAGAAAACTGGGCTCTTTGTCAGTACACTTCTCTGTGTATTGCTTCTAAAAGCAAACTGTAAGTTCCTAGAAAGCCAAGCTACAAATTTGCCAAGATGAAAAGACATTGATTTTATATCCTTCCTATTTGTAAGAAATAGAAAGAACCAAAATTAAAAAATTGGTGTATCTACTCTGCTACTGCCTGGTAATGGCCCTTCTTTTTTTTTTAAGAGCTGAGCTGTGCCTAGCTGGTCTTCTGGACTTTCATTTGCAGTTAAACTTGAGAATGGTATTTAATGCAGCTCTTAAATTAATGCAAATGAGAAGGATTCCCTGCAAAAAGAATATGGCAGCTTCACCTTTGACTTCAACTGATTTTATGCTCTCATCTACAATGTATTGCTCCATTTTTAATGTTAATTTCTGAAAATCTTAATAACACAGGATGTCCTTTTGCCTGAGTATCTGTCCTTGATCCTTTGTTTCAACAGATGGATGAAGCATTGCACACTGCCCTCAGAAGAGGACTGGAGCCTTTCCATAAGACCCAGACTTGCTGGCAGAGACAACTTCTGCAAGGAGCACCTAGGGATTTTGCTGCAGGCCTAATGGAGGCTTCCCAGACTTTGTGTGCTATTTTGCCTGCCCTACCTTTTGCAACGTGAGCAGCAGCGGGGCTTCTGCATATCTTGCTTTTGTTCTCAGCTCTACCCATGCAATTGCTTCTGATTGCTACAATTTGGGCCAGGTTTCTTCCTGTGAACTATGGCTAACACTGAAGACCTTATTTTACAGCATCAAGAGTCTTCTTAAAAAAAAAAAAAAACTAAAAAGGAAGTGAAAGCAAAGGGGAAGCTGCCACTTATCTAAGCACACCAGAAGTACTGGAATATTCTCTGATGAGGATTGGGCTCCTTACTGCAGACCCCTGGCTCAGCCCTGTTTCTTGAAGCAGAGTGTGAAGCTTCACTTCTTCCCTACATGACAACAGGCTCTGGAGATAATTGATTTACACAAGTTGTGATTATTTCAACTCTTCACTGATTCATTAATGTGAGGGTTAGGCTCCTAATGACCAGCCTGGCTGCTTGACTTCCTTCTCTTCTGAGGTAATTTAAATGCAGTGTCATTTTCTCAGCTGCCCCTACAGAATCATGTAAAAAACTGCCACTTAGTTAATTTAACACTAACTGCTACTGAAGTGTCAGATTAGAAGAACAAAATGATTGTAAGGTCTAATTACTAATGCTATTTGTCACAGCCACTTGAAGAGACCATACTCTGGAGTGGATCCTTTTAACTGCTAAATACTAAAAAGCAACTGTTGGGGCATTTCCTAGTGAAAGTCATGTCTTATACAGGGAGCACCAAACAGCCTTCTGATAGAGGCTTTTGATGGTCAACAAGGGACCCTTAGATAATATCAGATAACTGGGAACGTCCACTACTTGACTGTGACATTTGAATTACAAAGACAGCTAACAAAATGTTGATCTTCAGCGGTCAGTGGGTATTTGCATCTGAAACCTAAGATGGTGAAAAATGGCTTTTCTGAGTGGTTTTTCTCTCAGATGGATGCACTATATCAAATACTGAAATGCAGTTCTCATGACACCATTTGAATGATGCTCTCTGTAAGCAAGTAGTTTTACAACTTTTCTTTCTCTGTATTCACTTACACAAATTAAACTAGCAGTGGAGGCTGCCAAAAAGACAAAGGGCTATGAAGAATAACTCTTTCTACATGCTACAATCCGCCAGCTACCCACTTCTGTCCAAGCAATTCCTCAAACTCCCTAAGATATAGGTATACTACAATTAAAAGAAATCACCAGGTTTTACCTGGCACCAGGTATTTGATAATGTGTATGGATAACAATCAACAACTTATACATGAATTCTATGGACACCATCCTCCCACATCCTCTGCCCCTAAACGACTTTGACTTATTCTTCCACAAAAAAAAGTTGGGGGAGAGGGGCAGTGGGTTGAATGCTGTTTAATTAAAGACTAATCAGTGTTTCTTGTAGTAAAACTAGAATGACAAAGTTGCTTCAGTATGAATATAGCACATGTAACTTAAATTTTGTACTGAGGCTTCATTAAGGATAATTATTTGAAGAAAGTTAATGGGATGAACTTTTATTACTACTAGAGACATCAGCCAAAACGTTAGAAACTCACAGTATTTGTCATTTAGACTGCAGCAGCCACAACACACTATGGAACTACCAAACCACAACCTAACTTTCAAGAAAGTCTTTGTTTAAATGCACATATGAGTTCTCATATAGCTAAAAATCCAAAAAAGGAATAAGCTTCCTTACACTTCTCAGTGTGCACACATCTACAAAAAGGATATCAGAACACGCAGCACTGTTTCTAGGTATTTTTGGCAATGACTGTATTCAATGATCAGCCTTTCCAAGAGGCCTTTCAAAAATACTTTCCACTGGAAAGAAACATGTGTTCTGAATGTTAAGTTAATCTTTTTGTGCTGATATCCAGCTATCAACTTTGTCTATGCACTGACATCACGATAAAACATTTTCATGTATTTTGAAGTTTGTCTCTAGGAAAGGATGTCTAGGAAGGAAGGAAAAATTACCTAAAAACTGTCTAGTTTTTCTACAGAGGACACTTCCACAGCAAAAATCCATTTCTAAGAAATGTGGTTTTCCCAATAATTTTTCTTGGTTGAATGCTTAGTGTTTCTTACCTTCATGTAATTTATTACATAGAGTATGTTAGTGAAGTTAGGCTTCAGTTACCCATTTTGGCTGTTGTGGTGGGGGGGAAATTTCATGTATGATATGAAGTATTTTCCAGTCTTCGACAGCAGTGAGGAAGTGGCCCAATCAGTGCTGTGCAAGGAGAACTAAGACCATCAATCATTCTTTCCACAGAAAGTTTTTATTTTAGATGTTTAACAGCCTGGATGTTCAGCAGCCTAACTGATTGCAGAGCCTGTCTGTCCCTCCCTGCTCTGAAGAATTTTTCATTTGATATGGGCAAGTTTCAAAGCTCTCTCAGGAGAAGAAAAGCAAAAACCAGCAAGCCAGGAATGTATTAAGTTGGCTCTTGCACTTCAACAGAGCAAGCAGACCTCTCCAAACACCTTCTTCCAGTAAATGACAATACTCACTGTTGTGAGCCAGCTCAAAGAAGGAGCAGGAGCACATTGCTTCATAGATATGCTGTGACATATCTACAGAAAGTACTGGCAGACCTCTTCTCACATCTAAATTGTGAAGAGAGCTTCTTTAGCTGTATGCTTTTTTTCTTTATCTGATGACTCTCACACTATTTCTTCAAGTCTAAGTCTTTGTTTCAGTACTTTTTCCTCATATCTACCAAGATTCAGCACTTACAAAAAAATAGATAAATGCATCTTTGCTGTTTCAGGAAAGATCTGATTGGAAAAAAGGTATGTTCATTAAAAATGTAGGGTTGGAAAAAGCTATATTGTAGCTAGCTGTAGAGGAACAAGCTGCAGAAGGGGAAGAAATTCACATGAGCAGCATCACTTCCCTTTATGTTAATTTCCTGCTGAGAAATAATGTAAAATATTTACAGTGCTATAAAAATAAAGGCAGATCAAACAGAAAGCAGAAAATAATGGGGGAGCAGAGAGAGTGTATTAAGAGAAATTTGCATGTTTATAAGGGAAAGAAAAAGCCAGACTCAAATTTAGTTTTGCCAGCAGACACTGAACAGAAATAGAACCAGAACCAGAGATTTTGGTTTAGAACCGGAGGGCTTACATAGTCTTCTGGGAAGCAAAAACTATACCTTGAATATTACCTCAATAACCAAATAGTCATATTTTTGTATTTATAAGCAGAAAATTCTTCAGGAGAAATATAGTCACCTTAACAGTGAAATCTGACCAAAGAGGTTATTAATGTCCCATTGCTCTGGGGTACCACAAGCCTGCAGCAGTGGAGCTGAGGCAGGGATGATGGCTAAGAATTCCTTTAGTGGAACCAGCATAGCCACAGGGTGCTGCTGTAGGAGTGCTCAGAACAGCTATACCATCATCACTAGATGCCAAAGGAGTCATATGACAAGGAGTAAACCAGAGTCAAACACTTCCAGATGGCAGAGGGGAAAAAAACTGTTCAAAGAGAGTACAGCATTTGTCAATGCAAGTTGGATCTCTTTTTACAGAAGGAATCCCTGACCACTCTCCAAGCCTGCTCTGGAAGTAAAAAATGATTTCATAACACAAAAATGAAGAGGGGCACAAAAGAATAAACCTAGTGAGACTAAAAACCAAACAACATTTGCAAATAAGTACAGGCCATCTTGCACCATCTCTGGCTACTGCCTTATATTCCCCACTCCTCTCTTCTGCTGAATAAAGCCATTGTTGTTTTATCTGGTAAAGTGTTAAGTCCCCTCTACACTACAGGAAAAAAAAATGTTTGTCAAGGCACTATTCTTTGTTCAGCACACTGGAGTAATGTCAGAAAACAAATTCCTAGAGTCGACAGTGTCTGTAAAAATTACATCAGGTTCCCATAATAGACTTAAGTTGCTACTTCAAATAAATATTCATCTCAGGAAGAAATGTATGAATTGGTCTTACTGGTATTTCCTTACACCATTTGGTATGATACTGGTAAGAGCAATGAACTTCAGCAAAAAAGTAGAGCTGTTCTATACAAAGACTGGGAAGGCAGAGCATTTTGCCTGTAATTAGCTGCCATGTGAATTTAAAATCAACCATCTGAGAGTTTTGTTTTGTTTTGTCACATCTGAACACAAATACTTCAAAGTATCCAGAGTTAGAAGTCTAACTGAAAAAGTTGAATTCCACCCCATAACTAATGAATGCCATGTATTAGGCATCTATGAAAGGCACTTTATCCCAACAGATACTAGGAAAAAGAAGATACAATATTGCTAGCCAGAAACTTTAGAGGCCCCCTTACATCCTAATCTTTGCAAGACAATTTAGTACACGTGAGTTCCAGAGATCTTAAATATCTACAGTCAAGAGTTGCCAGAGACAGCTGGTTAGAAGCTTCAATTCCCCAAAGAGCTGTGAACTTGCTAGAAACAACTTATTTCAAACCTGCACAAGTTGGCAGCTGTCCTCATCTGTTAATAAAGGAGTCCACAATACAAGAAGACCATTAAGAGAACAGACCCCAGCTGTAACTGCAATGAGAACAGGCATTGGAAGCAAGCCTAGGAACTGATCCAAGTTCTGACTGTATTTTCATGGTTACTGTTTTATAGACAGGATTGATTTAGAATGATTTAACATGTCATCACTAAAGCATAATCAGGAGATTATTGCTTCTTCCAAACTATGTCTTAGCCTTGAAACTGCATCCCTCCCATCACAAGCATTTTTTTTTTCTTACCTTGAAGCGGGAAGGATTAGCAAGAGTCAAGCAGCACCTCCTACTACAAAAGTTATGGGGAGTAACTGCCAACAGCCTGACACTGCAAGGACCTCAAACTCACCTGTCAGATCATGCTCTGACCCGTCTCCACCTCGCACATCTGCCAATGCTGCCTCTCAAAACCTTGCAGTAGTAGTTGAGTAATTTTAGCCAGTGTCAGCCCCAACTTAGGAGATCAGCTGGTATTCTGTGATAGGAGAGCCACTCTGTCTGTTACTCTGTGCAGACTATTAGTCTCAATAACAAACATGTCACCTGGCAAATGTCTCAGCTGCCTAGAATGCTGCTGAAGTAACTGGAGAAATACCTCATGATCTGGCTGGCAGTGGTAGTGTAGCCTACTAAAGCTTTCAACTTAGGAGATATATAATTTTACTTTGGTGCTAACATAATAACTGAGAACAATACTTCAACTGCTTGACTCATTTTATTTTTATCCCCTCGGCTGCATTTGAGTTTTACAGTGGTTTCTCAGAGATCATTCATTCTTGTAGACCTCTAAGAGGTAACAGACAAGATTGAAACAATCATACATATAAAATTACTTATGTTTACAAATTTTTGGCAATCATAGTAACCCGTTTTTTCCTATTGCCATTGCCCCAATCATTGAAAAAGAGAGTGTACAATAATTTACATCTGAAGTATTTCAAAGTGCTTGGTAGTGATTTTCCAATAATTATTTACAAGTGGCCTATAGACATATGTACAGGTGTTACACAAGTTGTGGCTGGAATATGGCTTTCTATGGAAAGTGCTTTGTATTTGGTCAGTGATGTTACTGACTAACCAACCCAAGGGTTACTGATAAAATTGTAACCACAAACAGCTGAATTGTTGTGGACAGGTATTTACAGAGTTGTTAAACTGTAGAAAATAACTATTTACACAAGTGTTCCATAAATACAGAAAGTATCTTCTTTCTTCCAAGAACGGAGGAAGTCCTTCAGCCACAAACCTGGTTACTATCCCCAAAGAGAGTAAGACACAAGTAAACTGGAAGTGATTGCTGATCCAGTGCTCACGCCATATCATCATCTGTGCTGACTACAGATATCTGTGAAAGAGTAAGTACAAAGTTAGCTACAGTTGCAGTAATAGGACAGAGCAACACAAATCATTGCTAATTCTGCAGGCTAGTGACCACATTCAGCATAGATTACTCCATCCCAGGTATAGACACTAGTTGCCTAGCACAACTTGAACCTTGATTATAGGGTAAAGTTCTCAGTTGATTCAGCCCAAGTAGTTTGTCTGCAAACAGCAGCTTTCAAAAGCAGAGACCTTTCCTAAATCCAACTCAGGCATCATTTGGCAGTCTTTCTACTCCAACTAGAGTCTCAAATATAATAGGTTAATAGGTTTACTTACTGCAGGGTAGGTGTGTCCTACTGAACCACTATGTCTTCCAATATCAATTGTGAGGTCCTCTTCTGTAGTCTTTAGGTAGACTGGATTATCAAAATTCATGCTTTTCATGTTCTTGTGCTGCCAGTTACGCCACATGAAGTAGCCAGCTGCTGCAGCCATCATCAGCAATACTGCAGGGAGATAAAAGAGATTGCAAACATGGAGTACAGTCAGGTCAAGCTCCTAAGAGTGGCTTTGTACCCCACATGGGGTCCAAAAGGCTAGTAAATGCTGTACTCACCTGCAGGAAGAATGATCCAAGCTGCTGATGTTCTTCCAGCTGCAGTTACTTCAGAGGTTGCACCACTAGTGTTGAATCCTGCATGAGAATTTGATGCAGTGAGCTTGCATACTGGCAGGCCAGCAGATTGTCATGTGCAAGCATTTCCCAAACCCAGAAGCTCCTATTTGATTAACTTCTCAGTAGCACACTGCTAGGACAGCCTAACATGCTTCATCCTGTATTAGTTGGAAGGTTTCTTTATTGCTCACTTTCTCTGAGCACTCCTGGGATTTCATGGAACCTACAGGTTCCACACTGTCCTATGAGAACTAAATCTGTTTAACACATGCTCCAGCTGTTAAACTACACAAATGATCTGGCCTGTGTTCCCTATTTGCATGCAAAGGAGAAAACTTCCCAAGTAGGCTAGTTGGTCAGTTTGCATTTAATTTCTCTAAGGTTTAGCAGTGTGAGTTATTGGGACCAGTACCTCCAGGAACTAGTCCAACAGTTGGAGATTTTTCTGTTGTGCTGGTATCTTTAGCCTCAGTGTAAGCCACAGTTGTTCCAGTACCTGAAACTAATTATAGATCAAGAACTAATTATAGATCAGTTAATCCTGAAGTTCTGCAACGGCTTTGCTATGAGAGCCATGGTAGTGAAGGTTCAGCAGATGGCAAAAATGATCATGCAGCTTATTAGCTTCACTGGGTACACTGACATTAACTATTTCACTAGCACACCCTCAGCAGAGAGTTCTTGATGAAAAGAACAAGGCCAGATGGTTAATCAGGAAAGAACTACAGGCATTTGAAGTCACAACAGTTGTAAGCCATTCCACCCCTCACATAAGGTTTTCTTTTTACTATTTTACTTGTTAGGTACAGCCTTTGATACCTATAACAATCTTTTAGAGCAGCCAAGGGAGGCCAGCATCTTTGCACTTAGCACTCCGTGGCAGTCAGAATCAATACGCAATAGTCAGTGGCACCTTGGAGTTTCCAGTTCCACTTCACTGGATAAAGCAACCTTGCTGCATAGTCAGTGCTGACAACAGTAGTACAGCAGAATGTTCATCTGGACCAACAAACTCCGTCAGACAGCAACATTAGCTCATCACCTTTTAAACACTGTGTATTTATATTACAGCCATGTCAGTTTATACCCATTTTACAAGAGGCTGAGTATGTTTCATCCTTGTGCTTGCTGTCTGCAGAAAGCCATGGAAGAACAAGGTCTTGTTGCAAATGATGATGACAAAGAAGCAAAGCACGGACTTTGAACAGCAGCTGCAGACTCTGAGGGTCGTATTAATGCATAAGACCCTCCCTTCCAAGATTAATTGTACCAGATTAATTTTAGCAAAGCTGTCAGCCTATACCACTCTATTTCCTTCCCACAAACAGGTTCAATGCTCTCTTATTCCCTCCCCATTCATCCTGGGAAAGATCAAAGTTGTGTTACAGTACCTGTACATCTCAGACCATCCTCCTGCAAGAAGTACCCAGCAGAACATGCACAGGTGTACTTTGGAGAATGTTCATTAATCTGAGGAGCAGGAAGGCACAGGTAGCTACAGCCTCCATTTGCCATGTTCTCTTCACACCAGTTCCTACCTGTTGGTACAGCAATTAAGGAGTGAACAAGTGCAAGCCTTCATGCTCCAGATGTGTAGTAGAAGTATTTGCTCAGTAATTGTTTTAGAATAATCACTTGTCTCAGCTGGTTATAGATTTATATCTGCTCTGCTCAAGAGAACAATTGCAACTAGACCTCTCAACCCCCATGGGGCTGCCTATGTTAGAAGCTCCAAGCAAAAGTAGAAATGGACAGCTGTACAGAGAAGGGATACCATTTGCCACCATCCAGGCAGGGCAGGCTTCTTACAAGTATACACTGACTTAACTATAACCTGTACTGAAATTACCTGAAGGCTGAACAAGTTCATGATACACAATGATGTCCTGTGCATCATTGAGGTTGTTCACCAGGGTAACCAAGTCGGATCCAGTAAATTTGTTGGCACCATAGACTGCCTCATTCTCTCCGTCAATCCAGTACACACGGTCCTAGAAGACAATGCCATTGCATCCCCATCACCTCCATGATGCTATCACAGCCCCATCATTCCTGCCACATACCAGCAAGAAGAGGATCTCTGACAATGACTATAGGAAGTCATTCTTACCTCAAAAATGGTTAGAGCAAGAGGATGAGGAAGGAACATATGCGACTTCAGCACAATCCTACGATCCTGGCCATTCAAGTCCACACTTGACAGCATGTGTAGTTTAGAATCAAGCCAGTACAGACGGCTTTTTACAAGATCTAGGAGGGGGAAATCACCACATATATTTAGTGTTCACATGGAGGAAACCTCCAAAGCTTGCTGCAAGAATTGAAATGCGCACAGGTTTGAGAATGGTGGTGGTGATGCCCTAGTTTCTTACCAGGACACAGAGGGCTGCTGCAGTGATGCCTATGCGGCCTGTGCCTCAACTATAATACAGAGCAGTTCAGGAAAAGTTACTATTTCAGTATCTGAGAAGTGCTGTTGCCTGTTGCAGTGTCTTCAGGCATACAGAAGCTTCCCTTTCTCAGAAGCTGAAAATAGATTTCTGAAGAATAACCTTGGCTTCTGTAGCAAAAAATTGCTAAAGCTCCAGAATACCTCTGGCACAGAGACAAGTTCAACATACCTAGAGCAATTCCATTAGGCCATTGGATTTCTGTTGTCACAAGCTGCTGTCTGTCAAATCCATTCATTCCTGCTTTCTCAATTTTTGCTGGCTCACCCCAGTCTGACCAGTACATAAAGCTGTGAAGCAGAATTTATGTTGTATGATGTACTATAGTACTGTGTAGTATTACTCTTTATAATAGATCAATTTTTTATTATGACCAATAACTAAGGCTACCTAAGTCAGTTATCACAACATGTGGTTGGTAGGTCTGCTCTTCCAAAAGAACCTGGACAAATACTCACCCAGAGATGGGATCTACAGCAATAGAAGCTGGCTCTCTCAGCTCAGAGAGAAACAAAACCTTTCTTTTTGTGCCATCCAGGCTAGCCACTGAAATGGTCTTTGCAGTTGAGTCAGACCAGTAGATGTTCTTATAAACCCAGTCAACAGCAATTCCTGCAGGGCTGTGTACATTGTTCAGGATTCTGATGTGTGTTCCAACTTTATCACGGGTATCAACAGAGGCACTGGAAGACAAGAATTACTTGCTTTCAACCACTTCTTCCACAGATACTATCCATTGGCACACCTCAGCAAAAACTGCACAAGATTTCAGGTAGAAGACGCATGCGGGACTTTCCACAAAGCGCCTTTTGTACAAATGTAGCAGCAGTCACTAGGAAGTGCAATAGGCAATACACATACACACTGCTAGCTGTAGGAATTTGCAGCAGCTGTACTTCCTCTTTAGGACACCAGGAATCTAGTTTTCACTACCAGAGGCTAGAGAAATAGCTTGGGTAGCACATGGGATGGTTTAGGGAAGTACACTAGGTTCAGAAGCTAAGCCTATTTACCTGAAGATTGCTTTTTGGCTGAAGTCTGCCCAGTAAAGCTTTTGTTCAGCAATATCAGCATCTAGAGCTATAGAGTTTCTTAGCTGCTCTACAAGCTGAATGTATTCTTTTCTCTCAAGGCCAATCTTCCTGATGTCCCGACGGTTGGTGAAAATTAGACTTGGTTCTTTCCCTGTGAAAAGAGTTCAAAGTGTTATCTATACTTCTAGATACTCAGTCACATGCTTGTCTTTTACAAAAAGTGTTAGGAGTCATCATATTTAATATTTTTCCATTCTACACTTGGTAGCAGATGCTGACAGAGGTCTTGGCTGTACCATACCTCATCCTTTTCTCCCTCCACAACTTGATGGGGAGGATCCTCCTGCCCAGGACACAGACACAAGCAGTTTATGTCAGGCAGCTTTAAGAACTGTATCATGGCATCATTCAAAGCGTTAGTACTGATCAGTAACAACAGCTAGTGTAAAAACCACAGTAATATAAACAGTGCATCACTTGCTGACTCATTTTAAAGTGGGGATATGAAAAAGTCTTACATCAATACTCACCAACTGCCTTGCACACCCCAGTAGCAAGATCCATCTGATAGCCACGGCTACATTCACATTTGTAGCCCCCTTTCAGGTTGATACAGATCTGACTACAGATACCGGGGTTCTGACATTCATCAATATCTGTAAAAACAAAAGTTTAATTTATGCTCACCTCCAGTATCACCGGTAGAGTCCATATTAAACTACTAGATACTTGCCTCCACAGGTTCTCCTGTCCAGAAGCTCAAACCCAGCTGGACAGTCACATTCATAGCCAATAATGAGATCTCTGCAGATATGAGAGCATCCACCATTGTTCACCAGACATTCATTGATGTCTAGAAGACAGAATTGGCCACTTCTGAGAAGGCATGCATGTTTAGTCTTATAGACTTAGCCATGGAGCACTTCCCCAGGTACACACCCATGTTCTAACAATGCCTGCCACATCTGAGAAATTGTTCTGGCACATCAATCACATGCAAGAGAATCCCCACAAATTCACATTCACTCATCTACCAGCACCTTCTCTGTGTTACAAGCAGGCAGCAATAAAATTGAGGCTCCTGAAATTTCAGTGTTTCTAATGCATTCAAGTGCCTTCCTGTCTACAGAGAAATCATCCTATCAGCCAGTATGGCTAGGATAAAACTAGCCTATTAACTAGGCTGGCCTCAGTTTGCCACCAAAAAGCACCAATGGGCATTCCAGCTGACATCTGACAACTCAGAACCTATACCCAAGTATATCTAGTAGTCAACATTGTGCAAAGAGTTTATTTACTTACTACATTCCTTGAGGGGCTCATCACTCCAGTCCTTGCAGTCTCTCTGCTGGTTACATACTTTATTGATATCTATGCATTCTCCACTTCTGCATTTGAATTTGCCAGGCCCAGAGCACTGAATAACTGACATAATGAAGATTGTGAGGGTGACTACCAGCTTCAACAGATTCTGCAAAAGACTTTATTCTTGCTCAGTTCCACGCTTACCATTGTTACAATTTGCTTCATCTGTGCCATCCAGACAGTCTCTCACACCATTGCACTGCCTACTCCCATGGATGCAGTTCCCATCTTCACATCTGAACTGGTCTGGTCTGCAGGTCCGAGAAGCTGAGGACACAGCCATTACAGACTTTTACTCCTGAGGTTTATTGAAGCAGAGGAAATAAGAGAGGAGTCAAGCAGTATCTCCTAGAAAAGAACCAAGTGAACTTACGGCAGTTGATTTCATCACTTCCATCCTTACAGTCAGGATCTCCATCACAGCGCCACTTTTTGTGGATACATTCACCTGAGCCACACTGCACCTCACTGGCAGAGCACTTCACAGAAGGTGCAGGCTGGCGGCCACATTGCTCTAGAGACTCATCTGAGTGGTCAGAGCAGTCAGCATCATCATCACACACCCAGCTGAGGGGGATGCAAGTCGAGCTCTTGCACTGGAACTCATGAACTCCACACGTAGGAGGTGCACACTCCAGCTCATCACTACCGTCACTGCAGTCATCTTGACCATTGCAGACAAAGCTCTTGGAAATGCATTGCCCACTGCTGCATGTGAAGTCTGCTGGACTACAAGTCACATTGCCTAGGGTAATGGGAGTAAGAGAGAATAGTACATTATCACAAGCAGGCTGACTTTTGTGTCAAGGTATTTTGTTTGGCAGCTGCTAGCTGACAGAAGATCAGCATCCTGTGCAGGACAATAGGAAAGCCTAAATGACCACCTACAGGACACCTGGACTCCACAGATCATCCTCCTTGCCACTGGCCATTTTAAGTGATAGGCATCAGATTTGAACTACTGAGTGAAAATAACTTTCTGAAATAGCTGGTCTGTCCTGCATTTCAGACTGCACTTCAGAAAACAGGGTCCAACCAAAGGTGAACCAAAGGCATAAGGTAAGAGAATTGCTAACTCAAGAGTACAGACTAAGATTAAGGTAGTCTCATGGTCAGCATGTACTGTAGTTTGAAATTAAAGTGTTTTGTGATGGTCCCCAGGACAGCAGTGTCCCATTTGCCTGGACCAGTGGGGATAATACACCAAGATCTTGCCCGAGTTGATCCCGTGGTTAAGCAAACCCATGCAATTTATGTCAGTACAAATTAGACTGGTTTAAAAGCAATGTAACTAACAGCTCATAGTTTTATCAGCTTTATTAAAAACACTGTCTGTAGATTTACTTGTAGATTAAGGCATTAATTTGCTGAGTAAGATGGCAACTCCAATGACACACAGCAAAAGTCTGGAGATCTGTGTCTCATTAGGTCATCCGGGTAAGGTGGATCTGATAGAAGCCAGCCCTGTGGCTTTGGTTACAGCAAATATGTCCCAGAACACATCAGAAAACTCATACGTATGCAAATTCTTTTGAATAATCCAGGAATCCTGCATTCTAATGCTGCAGTGGCAGCTCTACTTGTGTACCAGCCTGAAGTTCTGCCCCCACCTTGCTACCCAAACACCAGACATCCAGCTTCCCAGATATTTCAGGACTGGCTGTAAAGTAGATCAGCTATGCCCTCAGCTAAAAGTTGCTACTACACTTTAGGAGACAATTAATTTGTTAATGAAAGCAGCAATTTCAGAAACTCTCCAGAGAACAAGTTCTGACAGGTGGCTTGCCAGGTGACTAAGCCTACCAATTGTCACTGCCGAAATTAGCAGGGAAGAAAGATACATTAAAAAGCGGACACTACTGTAGCTCTTAACTTAGTAGGCTATAGGAGTGTTAGAAGAAGTTTAGTTTAAGTGGCTCCAAAATAAAAGGAATGTAGGAAAGATATTGATACTATCAAAAATTTATCTTCCCAGGTGTACTGCCCAGATAGCTCCTTTCCAGACAAGTTAACCTCAAACAGAATTATGCAGCCACCATTTTTCTCCTTACCACAATTCTGTTCATCTTCTTCACTGTCACAGTCTTTTTCACCGTCACACTTCCAGGACACTGGGATACACTGAGTTGACTGAGGACCACAGCTGATTTCATTTACCCGGCATGTTCTCGTATCTATTGAAAGAAAGTTTAAGTTCAACCTAGAGCTACTGATCTTGGGTTTCACATTTGTGCTGAAAACTGAGACTGAAAGGCTTCAGGTCTGGACAAAGTTGCAGTTATTAGGTGCCAACATCTGTGTAAATTGATGAAAAAGGCTATACTATTTTGTAGGGTTAAGCTGAAAAAGATGTTTCCAGTTCCTAAGAAATTAGTATTTTAAGGGTACCTTTGCAGTGATAGCATTGTGATTGCACACCAATTACACTGCAGCAGCTTGAGCTACAACAAGTAGTAGTAGGGAGGAATAATGCCAAAGTGCACTAGGACTTGGGGCTGAAGTATTCCCCATTGTGGATCCTATTCATACACGAAAATTACAGTTCCTGGACCTATACTCCTTGATGATTTATGATACTTCAGACCAGAGTTGCTAATCCTGAGACCTGACAGTCAAGCCTCTGCACTACTGCTTCCCACACCCAAGACACAGTCATATACCCAGTCCCTACATTAGCTCTGGTAGTATTGGGACTGCACTTGCAAAGTAGTTGCCTTGGAGAACAGCAACCACTTGGTAGACAAGCCACAGTGACAGCCAGGCCTGCCACATTCTACTTGCTGCTTCTGACTGTGAATAAAACTCGGTACTTGCTTCTCTTACCAGTACAGTGCAAGAGTGCCCACTCAGTTCTGCATTGTTTAAGCAGTGAAAAGTCTCCTCAAGACCCTGACAAAGTCAAGCACTTAGGATGCTGCTCCCCAAGACAAGTTCGTCCTTGCTTTAGGAGGAGAGCCAGACAGCAAAAAGGCAAGAAGTCAAAATGCACCTCCCTACAGGCTTGGCTACACCACCACGCCAGGTTCACTTACGGCACAGTTCGGAACTCTCATCAGACCCATCCTCACAGTCTGGATCCCCATCACACTGCCATCTGTTAGGCACACATTGACCACTGAGGCACACAAAATCAGATTCGGCACATGTCTTCTTCACTGCAAGGGAGAAAAAGACAGTTGTTTAGGAACCAGAGCTTAGCTTATTTATTGCTAATCAGCTTTGTTGCCCTATAAAGTTATTTGATATCCTTGGTTCCTGGGTGCCTGGTGCTCCTCACCAATCTAGTAAACAGTGCTGTTGAGCACTTCCTACAGTTATTCCATGCATAGAGAAACATTTATATTCATCTAATCAGGCACTAAAGGACCAATATTGCTAAGGAGACTAATCAGGTTAGTCTATATTTGTGCCGCTTTGAACAGATGAATTAAAATAAGGTCTGTTGATATTAATATTTAGGTTTTGAATTCTGAGTTTATAGCTGAGGCACTTGATTTGCCATTACAGAAGCATGGTACTATGTAACCCCAGGGTAATAGTTTAGGTCTGCTTGAGGAGACTGGCAGTTCTACCACACTAGTGATGGATATAGAGTATGCTTTGCCTGGTCTCCAAGTAAATCTAGTCATCTATCTTGGCTTGTATGTCTGCTTAAAGCAAGGGTTGGCAGCCAAAGCTAGACTTAATGTTTATAGGAGACACAGCAGAATCACTTTCATATATAAAACAAGGCTTTTAACCATGGCATAGCCAACAGCAGAGTGCTAATAGCAAACATTTCCTATTATGTATTCAAGAAATAACTGATAATAGGCTTATATTCTGTTCCTGTCAGTCATCACTCTCACAAGGGAAGAATTTGGTCACAAGCTTAGTCTCAGTTGCCAATTTCAGGAGAGTTAGATAACACTCAGGAAAATTTAATTGCTTCAGATGGATACAAGGAATCAAAAGCAGTTATTCTAAGGAATTTGTCTTTGTATTCCAACTGCCAGAAGTGCTGGATAGGATAAGCATCTCTCCAGCTATCCACTTTTAAGTCCCCACTTCCAACAAGCAAGTACTACTACAGAGGTATTATTTTGATTACTTACCACAAGCACTCTCATCACTGCCATCTGAACAGTCTTCATCCCCATCACATTTCCAGATTTGAGGAATACAGCGTCCATTACCACATGCAAATTGGGATTCTTCACATTTTGTTCTCGCACCTTCAATGCAAAAAGGAACCTAAGCCTTGATACTCTTAAGCTATATCTTCTCACTCTCCCCACTGATCAAGAAGCTACCCAGCCTAATAAAGAGCATCATACAAACATGAAACCAGATCTGAGCTCCAAATCTTTGCAATCACCCTATTCAATCATGAAAGTAGAGCCAAAAGCTTTCTTTCACAGTACAAGTGCAGAGTTTAAGCACCATAACCATCCACCTGCCAAACAGCAGCAGCCTCAGTGTTACTCTTATTCAATTTTCCTCTTCAAGACAGGATCAAGCCTGCAAAAATGTGTGCCCACAATTACTTCTGCTATCTTGCCCCTAGCATCACATTCTCAAAACTCTTCAAACTTTAAGCAAACTGGGTTTAAATATGATTAATGTCAAGCTGGATTAGCATTCCAGTGCTCTGCTTCTAACACATTACAGCAGAATCCTAGACATCTGTAAAGGAAGCTTAGGTAACTGCTTTGTAGCTGAGCAAGTTTTCATGCTGTAGATGTTACTCCTCAAACAGTGGCATCCCTTTGGGTGCCATGTCTCTATAGTCCTTGGTATACACCAAAAGAAGTGTGAAGCCAAAAGAGCAAAGTAATTTATCACTTTCTTCTGGAATCAAGTCCATTGTCTCACAACTGTAAGTCTTGATTTGTTAGTACGCTTGAGTAAGGTACGGCTTTCTCTAAGATCCTTAGAGTACATTTTCCAGAGTATCTTCAGCTCTACAACTGTATGACCCCATCCTCCAAGGGAACGTGCTTTGTCTTGGAAGCCCTGTTATAACTGTCACTAAAAGAAGCAGCCTGCATCCTCAGCATCTAAGCCTGAGCTGTTCCACTTAATGCACACAGGCAAGTGTGTAAGACTGTGCATCAGTATTGGCTGCACAGGCCTACAGCACAATGCAAGACTCCTGATCCTTCTTGGTTTATTGCATCATTGGCTTTGTCCTGGCATTTCAAAGCTCAAAAGGCATCGAATTTTAGTAAGTATCTGCTATTTTGTATCCTCTCTGTATGACACGCAAAATGCAAGACAGTTTCCAAGCAGAAGGAAGGTACTCAGCTATTTTACATAATATGGGCTATAGCCATCACACATGAGGTACTCACAAATGCTGGACAGTGAAAGCAAGAACAACATGAGCACTTCTATCTGCTGAATGTCTCATGTAAATCCATGATCAAAGACGTGAAACAGAATCTTACTGAGTTCGGCTAATGTTTTAGTAGCCTTAATGGAGGAGTAAAGCAGTAACCTACTTGCTAGAACAAAGTCAAAAACTTTTTTTCATGGGAACTGTGTTCAGAAAGTACCAAAAATCAGAACATCAGCTCTCATGTATACTGTTCCATTCCATTTCCTTTTCTGGTTGAGAATTACACCAGCATGTGCTTTCTAATAGCATGGTTTTGTAAAGCTACTACTACTACCTGGTCATGAGCTGTCAATTAGCTCACCTTGTGCTAGAAAGCACACCCCAGTCACCTAAGACTGGGACTAGCTGCCACAATTAGAAGCTTGTTGTAAGCCTGATAACTTGCTGTCTAAAAAATGGTTAGAGATGTAAACCCTGGTGACATATTTCATGTTTTATAAAATATGTAATTCCTGCTAGTTTTGGGACTTCCTCATTCAGGCATTCAGAGTGAGAATAGCCAACCTTTCCCAAAATAGCATACAGAGAGGTCCCACTAAGGAGATCCCAAAATAACTCCACGGTCCTTAGTTACTCCATTTCAAGCTAGAATAACCAGAATAGGCTTGCTAAGGCTGCCTAGTACATTGTGACTTACAAGCACAACACCATTTTGACCAAATGCTACAGGGAAGCTATGCACAAGGCTAACAGAAACCATACCTGAGCTTGGAGTAACAGCTATAACTTTACAACTACAATCCTAACAACAAGCCATTCCAAGAAGGTATCATTGCTTCTGCGGCTGATACCAAGTGAAATGTCAGAGCAACTACTTTTAGCCCACAAACTAGTAAAAAAATCGACAAGGCCTAACACCCGCACAGGTGCTCAAAGGGGAAGGTCAACATCTGCTACTGCTCCTGAAGATGTCTGTCAGATTCTAACAGCCACTTGAAATGAGCTCCAGTTAAGATGGTTAGTTACAGCCAGTAACTCTGATCCCCTGTCTTACACCAAGCACCGTTCTACAGTGCCAGGTAACCATTTAGTTAGATACTACCAGTCTAATCCATTGCTATTTGAAGCAATGGACTAATACCTCAGTTGCAGCTTCAGTCACTAGACACCTAAAGATTTTTGGATGAGCACCAATTAGCCACTAATTTAAAGTGTCTCTTTATGTGCTCTTCATACAACAGAAGCACCTTCACATATTGTATTTTCCTTAGAATATAGCTTAGGCTGAAAAATGTCAAGAACCAGTCAGACCCCGTTTTTTACTGTTCCCCAGGTAAATTCTTCATAGAAGTTGGCTCATAAGTAGCAATGGGTGTAGGGTGAAGGTGCACAGTTACACTGACTACCCAAGTTAAATTACCTTTCTCCATATCTCTGCTATCACTGTTAGTCTCAGCCCCTTAAGCAAGTTGCCAGATTACTTGTCTGGGCAGCTTCAAACATGTGACACTTGTGTACTGTCATCTGACACCAAGTCCCAGAAAAGCTTCCAACCGTGATTGGGAAACCTTTCGAAAGCTCATATAGGAACTAGCTTTGGCTTTTCCCAGACCCCAGCAATTGGAACTACTAGTAGAAGAGAGCTAATGGGACCACTGACTCAATTGAAAGAACAATCAGAATAACGTGGTTAGCTAGCCTACTAATTACCCTCCACTGCGTATCTCTTGTCATGATTTCTGAGCACAATGCAGCAGCAGTTTCAGTGCCAGCCAGCTTGGTCCTTCATTCTACAGTTCTTTAACCATATCTGTTGCAGATCAGGCATGGGAACAACCTACAATGCTGGGAGAGGAGAGGTGACTAGGCAGACGTTTCTCCTCTCTCTCTTTGTATGAGGACTGGATACAATAACATGCTGGGAGGGCTACCCGATTCCAGTGTCTGAATTACTGCACACTGTTACAGAAAACACAGCCAGTGCCAGACACTTTAGGCCTACATTAGGTGAACAGTCAGGAGATTTAAGACCATATGACAATGCAGACCTAAACTGCCCACCTCCCACCTGGGAGACAAGGCTGGAGCTCAGCTCCTCAAGGAAGAAAGGAGTCAGCCAAATGATTATTACTTGCAGTTAAGAGTAAAATATCTTTAAACGACCACCCAGCTGGCTCGGTGTGCAGGACCTCTGCCAATAGCGGCAACAGCTTCTACGGCGGGAGGCAGCCCGAGCAGGCCACGAGCAGCGCCACTGGCGAGCGCCCAGCGCCGGCAGGACTCAGCCTTGCCACCAGGTGGAGATCCCTCACGGTGGTTACCCTAAACCAGAGCCGAGCCAACACCGCCGGGTAACACAAAGCCTAAGTTGCATCGCAGTTTGACAGCACCTTTAGCGCCGCGAGCTTCCCGTGCGCTCCTCTTTCCCTCTCCACAGCAGAGCCCCAGTGCTCCCCGACCCTCTGGCGCCAGCCCCAGCCCCTCAGCTCCCCCCTCAGCAGCGATCAGGAAGCAGGGCCCGTCCCGCAGCAGCGCGTGGCTCCCGGGGCTCGGTCCCCCCTCACGGCTCCCGCCGCCCGGGGCCCCGGGGGGAAGGCGGCGCCTCGCCCGGCTCGGGGGCGGCGGGGCCGGCGCGGCGGCAGCGCCCCCCGCTCCCCCCGGGGCGGCGGGCGGGCAGCCCGAAAGAGCGGGAGAAAATAAGGAGGGCGAGGCGAAAGGAACCGGCGGTGGGGGACGAAATCGCCGCGGGGGGCAGCGGCGGGAGCTGCCCCGGCGGTGCGCGCCCCAGCCCGCTCCCCCAGCCCCGTACTCACCGTCGGCGGCGGCGCGCAGGCAGCCGAGGGCGAGCAGCAGCAGCAGCGCCCAGCAGCGCGGGAGCGCCCGCCGCCCCACGCCGCGGCTGTCGGCCAGGGCGCTCGGGTCTCCGTGCTGCCGGTCCAGCCGCATCGCCGCGCCGGGGACAGGGTGCACGGGCAGGCAAGCGCTGCGGGCAGAGAGCCGAGGAGCAGAGGCGGCAGCCGGAGACATGCACGGGGGGAGGCCGTCCCCGCGGCGCTCTTATAGCAGCGCCCGGCCGCCCGGCGTGCCCGCTGGTGACTCACGGCGCTGCGCCGGGCCCCGGTTGGCTCGCCAGCACCGCCCGCCCCCGCTACCTCCTCCGCGGCACCTGCGGCCGCCGCGACGCGCCCGCACACCGCTCGGCGCGGCTCGGCGGGGCTCGGGCGGCGCGGTGAGTGGCGCTGCGGCGGCGCGGAGCGGTGCGGTGCTGTGCTGTGCTGCGGGCAGAGCCCCCCCGCCCGGCCCTCCTTCCGCAGGGCGGGGACGGGCACGGCGCGACCCTGCTGCCAGACCCCGCACCGGGGCGGCGGAGCGCGGCAATCCCGGCGGGAGCGGGTCGGGAGGCGCGGCGGCGGCTTTGGCTTTGTTTCCCCTGCGTGTCCCCAGCGCCGCTGCCGCCGGCCGCGGGAGCGGGGTGCGGCTCCCCGGTCCGGGCGTGCCGAAACCCGCGCCGCGCTCCGGCTGCCGCCGAAGAAGCGGTGCTGCCACGCAGTGCCCACAGCCCGTGCGCACATGCTCGCTTGTTTGTGCGGTTTTCCCTCCCTCTGTAGCGGAGCCTGATTTTAAAACGAGGAAGGCGCGGCTCTAGAGAAAGAAAAGCACTTCTGCGTAATCCCATTGTAGTTAATTAGTAATTTTACAAAACAATATGTCAAAGTCGTGTATTTACAAGCTTAACCTTGTATTTAAGGAGGCGAATTGGTAGTTTTATACCACGTTTATAGCGTTTTATACATTCAATCCTGTCTCGGTGAATTATAGATAGAAAAGACGGGCTGGTAAAATGCAAAGTTGCGTTTGTACACAGCACTCTTAGATTAGAAACTCTGCTTTTTTTAAAAAAAGTATTTTTATATACTTGCTAGTTAATGATGGTATTGTGTGCTGTGCTTTTAATACTGTTGTGCAAATATAAACCTTAGCAAGCAGCTCCATCAAAAATGATGAAGAAGCTGGTTGCTGTTTCTTCCCTTGGAAATGAAGTCTTCATTTATTAGCCTAATACTATAAGTCTTTTCCAGCAACATGAATGATCCCTCCAGTGAAGCGAGTATCTTTGATTTTCCATGTTTCCTCACTGTCATAACATGTTTCTTTGTATGTTATTTGCAGAGTGAAGCTCTTTTTGATTCACACCCAGTTGTATCATGACTACACTAAAGCCATACTACTGCATGAATAACTTTGGAGTGGATTATCTCTTGCAGTTCGTTGTACACACCATCAAAATGGGCAAATAGTTGATGTATCACAGACTTGTTTAGAAAGTCAAGATTTGATTTTGTGTAACTGAAATACATCTGGGGATTATATTTTTCATACGTATGTAAGTATGAAGAGAGCAGTTTCTAGTATTTGCCTTCCTACAGCTCTTCCATCTTATGGCTTCAGGGGCAAAGACTGTTTTCCCAGCCTGCCTGGTATGTGGCATTAGGTGCTACAGCCTTGTTCTTGCAAGTACATGCTGCTTCAAGCAAGAAAAACCTATTGTGTACACAGGGGTTGACTGGGGTCCTCAAGAACGTGGCGTAGTATAAGTAGTATGTTAGAAACATAATTCTTCTTGCAGATCTTCAGTAGAACATACTGCCTTCAGAGCTCACTGCTCCATGGTCTGCTGTGCTTTGAGATGAACAGCATGTTCATAAATGTCCTGCTGTCTTTACAGAAATGTTTTACAAGACATATCCTGAGTGCAGCAATACATAAGAAGACTCCAGTCATGCAGAAATACAGTACTGGACAGACCTTGGTGTATCCTGGTAGCTGATGGCCTTCTTTGTTTGTCTGTGGAAGATACAGGTTTACTGGAGAGAGAAACATTATTCATTGTGCCCTGCATTATGGCTGCTCCATGAGCATCTGCACCTGGCTTTGTGATGGGTGTCCAACTTTCTATCTGGCATGTACCTAGCTCGTTGTATACCCCAGGGTTTGGATTCCAAAGCAGAACTTAGTATAAAGTAATGTTTACAATTTCAGCTATATTAAAGTGCTTGAGTAAGTTAGTGCATGTATCTTGTAATCCACAGGTTTTGGTGGAATCTCCATAAATGGATCTCAGACAGAAAGGTTTTCTCCATCCGTAGCAGTATCCTTACAGGAACTCTGTTCGAGAAAGGGGCAGGAATCCTACTGGATGCTATGAGATGGTCTGCAGGATGGGAGCCAACTGCACTGAGGTTTCATGCCTTTGCAACAGCTATAGTCTTTCAAAGGCTTGCTTCATGTGGGAATGGAAAGGTATCTGGGGGTCTGCAGTGTGTATAATGAATAGAAAGTCACTTGTTCATGCAAGGATACAATCCAGAATATATCCGTACAGGAGAATAGAATAAAATTGTGGGTTTCTGTCAGTTGAAAATATGCACATAGGGGAGTAGCAGCAGGAAAGCACCCAGGATGGTCTAAGATTTAGAAAGGATGATGAATATCCTAGGGGAATGTGAGCTGGCTCTTGTAATTAAAACTCTTTTATTCATTTAGTCAGGGAAAACACATTAACATTTGCTTTGTTTCTGTTAGTGACCTGCAGTCTGTTTTTTGTGATGCATCTTTGAGTTAAACTTCTTCAGTTTTGGGGAAGTCAGGAAGCTGCAGAGAGCAGGTAGATAGGAAAGTGTGCAGCCTCAGTATAGAGAGTGAGGTGTGAAGGGAAACCTGGCATTGACACCTCAGTTAAGCAAGTATTAAATATTATGCATAATTGTTTTATTACTGCTAATTGCTTTTAGCGAAGTCTCCAAGTCTCCACCCTGTTTTCTGGCTGTAACTGGTGAATATTCTTGAATATGTGATGTTTTCTTGAAAAGGCTGGAAAGTACTCCCAAGAAGATAAGCAAACCACTTAGGCATTGCCTTCATCTTAAAATATGACGCAACAAGAAAAGGCATGATATTACCTTTCCTTTGGGAATTGTGGCAGATATTGGCTCTCTGAGACTTTCCAACATCAATTCACTGGTTAATGCATTTGGACTTACAAAAAAGCAGATAAGTGGTCCCATCCTTCGGTTTGGATCCTTTGGGATAATTAATTTACTCTGTTGGTTATAGAGTGTAAAATCAACTTACAAGAAAAAATAAAGAACAAAAAGGACCTTCTGGAGTACACGTAACATGAATTTAGTGTGTTTTGTTCCTTTCTCTTTTTGCTTTAAAGACCTTATAGTCTTCATTTCTAAATGAACTCCTGAAGCACTGGGATTACTAATTCAGCCTCAGGTCTTAAATCAGTGGGAACTTTTGCCTTCAGCTGCTTTGGTGGAGGACATGATGTGAGGACGTGTCTACAGTATTCAGCATAATCTAATAAAGAAAAGGAAAGCCTCATGGGTAGAAAAAGCAGCAACTATATGTTATGGGATAACACCCTGCATTAGGATCAGTTGCAGAAATATTTTCTTCATTGTATCCTGGCATTAAAGACATTAACTGCTTACGAGATTGCATGCCTGAACGTACAGTAAATGAAGCAAGTGTGTTCATGGCTGTATTTTGGACGTGCAGAGCCAGGATCTGTATTACTGACTTCAGAGGAGTTGTGGAGATGATGAGAGAGAAAGAATACATCCTTTGGGAATAATTTAAAATAGGTATGTGCATGAATCCTGATTCATGTGATTGTGTGTCTGTGTCTGAGGGATAAATTGGCCTATTTTTTTTTAAGACTTCTCTGCAAACTGTGTAAAGGTTTATACTCTTGTTAAAAAGTCCTGCTCTTGTCCATGTTCTATCTGCAACTTTACACAAAAAGAAGGGGAACAAAGAAACACATACACAGCTTTGCAGTAAAAATGCACAATTCTTGTGTTTTTTAGGATATCTAGGAGTGAATCAGAGCTCACAGAAAAGTCGTCTTTACCCACTATCATCCTCTAAGCTGTAAAAAGGAGACAGAACTTAACTTTCACTGGTGGTTTAAATCCACTTTTAAATTATTTTTTAAAAAAATCATTAGTGGTACAAGAAACATATAGGAGGCTAGAAAATACATATTTCTTTTGGCTGTATTCTTCACAATGGCTAAAACAATGGATACAGTTCCCAATATCAACACCAAATTGGAATTTGCTGCTGATTTCTGTGAGGACAGAATTTCCTCCTCTGTGCTACAAACTGGTCAGTTTTCTTTGTATGACCACTAATTAATGGGGCTCCCCTGTTTGAGAGCATGTGTGATATGAACACAAATGCATTTTTCATAGTGTTACAGTATTAGAAGACTTCATAATAGCTATGTCATGTTAGGAACAGAACCTTGTAAGCATTTAATTTGCTTTCAAAACACAAATTTGCATTTCATTAGTGGTACTGTGCAGTGTGCAAGCCTAGAACTAGAGAGAATTGTAACTGATACTTTGGAACCAAAATTTCCAATATGCTTTTTTGTGTGTTTGGGGTTTTTTTTTCAGTAACATATGACAAAATTTTAGTTGTGAAGAAAAGAACCTCCATTTCTGTCAGATGCGGCATGAATGTGGCTTCAAAACATACCCTTACCAGTTTCACAGCTGTGCACTTTTTATATTTATCTTCAGAAATGAGAAACTCTTTAGAATATCATGCCCTCGTGTAACACCAATTTTGTATGTTTAGCAATAAACCAAATAAAACTTGATCTTGCTGATACTGCAAGGTTTATTATACATAAGTTGGAGTATATTCTGATCAGATTCTCCTTTGAGAAAACCTGCTAGGATGAAAATGTACTAAAATTTCACCAGAACTGCATGTTAGTAAAGTTTTCCAGTGGAAAAAGAGAAATTTGAAATTTGTTTTCTTTAGTGTACACTGTATAATAGTCTATAGGTTCACCTTTGTGGCAGTATGCATGCATGCACATGGTAAATCTGACATTTGTGTTCCAAAAAACTTGATAGTGTAGAAGGGTATTAATATTTGCTTTCTTCTATAGTAAGGATTAAAAATGATCTGGTGCACATTAAAAATAAGGAATGTGGGAATAAGGAAAGTGGGTTAAAACTTCTAATTGTGGTGTTATGTCTGTAAAGCATAAAAAATAGAAGGGGGCACAAGGCATTACTGGCAAGCTTGGAGTGGGCCATGATGTTCTTGCATTATTTTGGGAGCGTTTAGATTTGGAGGATAATGTGGAAGCAGAATGCAGTGTATTATCATGAACATAGAAATCCCAGAATATGTTCTTGATTTACACATAAGGTGACAGATGTTGCAGAGAACCTGTGTGTACCTCTGTGTAAGGATAAGCAGCAGAGAACCATGCCGGGGAAATTGTCACTGTTCTGTGCAGATAGACTGTGGAACTTGCTGATCAAAAAAAGAACAAGCTAAGGACATAGTGAGAGAACTGCCCTGGGCTCATCAGTTATTTGGACTTAACAGTGGATTGTGTTTTCCATGTCCCATAATTCTTGCAAAGATGATTTGTTGTTACACTCTGCAGTGCCTACTCACATTTAAATGCAAATACCATTTTTCATCAGTTAAGAGTGTTGTAAACTCTTGCCATTTTCATTCATTAGCCCTTCCTCTTTCCCATATGTTTAAGTTTCACAGTCTTTTTTTGGATACTCTTGCTAGGGAAGAGGTGTAATATTCGACAGGCAAATGGTCAAGCTTGTCTTTGCTGCAGGTGGTGTTTGGCAAGAAGTGGTAGACAGATTTACAAACTGAGGAAATTCAATATAACAGCACTCCCTTACATTTTAACTTAAATTGAAATTGATCAGTACTGATGCCTTCGCAAGATACTATGGTTCTGCATATTGAAATATTGTTAGATTTTGCTTATGAGGAATTGTTTCTGTGAAATTAAATGATGCAATGAAATACAGTTTCTGAATCTATTTCAGTGGTATAATATGTATAATAAAATGTGTCTGCCTTTAGCAGCACATTGACTCCAATTCTGCAGGTTGAAAATCAGCCTTCTTAGGCCTGGGCCATCTTAGGACATACCCAGCTAGGATAGATATAAGTATATTCTATCTTTTAAGGTCAATTGTTTCCTTATTACATCTGATTTCAAAGGGAAAAGGAGGGTTTCTTGATTGATTTTTGCTCACAATGAGATTTTACTCTAAACCTTATCAAGCGTACGTACCCTGATGTCTTGTTTCTGTGTTACTCAGTTTCCTTCTAATTTACACAGAGAATTTTTTTATTCTGTTAGTTTTGTTCCTGTTGCTTCTGAGACTGAGATTTGTGTTCGGTGACTGTGCCTGATGTTCTTCCCTGTCCTTTCTTGCTCTCTCTTTTCCGAGCTAAGCTAGCCAGACTCTTTTAAGCTCTTCACTGTGAGAGACCCTTCCTCTTACCGTTGTGACTGGGATCATCAGGCCCTCTCCCAGCTTGAATCCACCTTTCCTGGGCTTGACTGAACAGAAAGACCCAGGGTGCTCCAGGGGTCAAAGAGCTCTGCAGGAAGACTTTTTCAAGTCTTCTATGCTGACATTAAGCTGACAGTGATCATTTTCTTTGCTGGAAGTACCTTGACTGATATCCTGTGCTCTCTCTCTGGTTGCATCAGATGGTGTTGTGGTCTCTGGTGCAAATATCCACCCATCCTAAGTATTTATTGACGAGCAAGTGTACCTTTCTAATAAAAGGGGAGAAGTGGACAATTCTGCATGGCCATTCAGAGGCATTGATACAATTTCTGTTATATAGTTTATGTGTCAGTTGTCTGTTAAAGTGTGCTGTCCAACTTCATGTCCTTTGTAAAATTCCTTTTCAGTTTCTAGGTTGTTGGTGGTGATGTTTAAGATGGGTGATAATACTGTTTGATAGGTCCCATGGCTGATCACCTTTTAGTAAATTCCTTTATCCTTAAGTTTTCTTTTCACCATTACTCCTCATGCACTCCTCAAGCTATATATGTTATATATATATATATATGTTATATATATATATATGTTATATATATATATATATGTTATATATATATATATATGTTTTATATATATATATATATATATATATATATATATATATATATATATATATATGTACCCCATCAGGCAACTCCTGTACAAACTGCCAGCATTTTCTGCTTAAAAAATAGTTTCTCATGTTCTTCTTTATGTTCTTTGCTGAGTGACATGTGGACTTGATCTAGCTAACTAGCTGGAAAATTCAGATGACTTTTGAAAGAAAGAGTGAAGTTAGCTGGGCACAATCAAATTCTGGTAAATCCCAATTGCTTTTCCCCATTTTCCAAGCATACAAGAAGCTTATGCATCTCTCTATTCTGTATTTGTTCTAAAACTTAGTAAATTATTGAAGTTGAGACTGTAGGTGACTGGCTGAACAGTTAGAGAAACTTCTCCCATTGTCTTCCTTAAATATAAACAATGTTCATTTTGTTCTTCTAGAGCACATCTTAGGATAGAGACTCTTTTGACACTGCAAGATCTTTGGAATTTCATCTCTGCTCCACTTTTTTTTTTGTTTGTTTTCTTTTTTTCCTTTAACTATCCTACACTTGACAGCATTGTCATTGTTCTGTAGAAATGTGAATCAAGTATTAATTTAGTTAAAGAGCTATACTTAGAGGATCTTTGATCTTAATATCATATACAGTATGCGTGCAATGGATTTTCTTTTTTAAATTTATTAATACATTTAATGATCATTTGAAGGAGTTGCGGACTCTTGAACGCTCTAGTTCTGTCAAGTTTTTTAAAGTTTGATCTTTTACAATAAACAATTAATTTGATTTAAAGTGAGTTGGCTGGCAATCATTCAAATAATATTCTACCAGCTCTGATGTGGAAAACTTAATGGAAAAAAATCCCCTCAACTGCAGTAGTGTTGGTTTATTGCCTACCAGGTGAAGATACACCCATCATTCATGTGCTGAAGTAGCCAGAACTGATAGCAATCAGTAGTATATTTTCCTGCGTGTGGAAAGTTCAGGGAAGAATACAAGGTTCTGACATCTCTTTCCTCCATGAAACGCTGTAGAGCTGTGCCTGCCATCTTGTCTGGTAGCCCATATCAGACACCAACTCTATACCACTAGAATCTTTCTGTTCCAGACTGATTTTCATCTTTTTTCCACATGTTTGTCACATCGTTAGTATGTAAAACTACTGCACTGTCGTAACCATTATTTCATTTTACCAAAATTCTTTAAAATATAGGTAAGTATCTTTTCCAAGCCGTGTTTTTGTCATGGTTGCAGCTTTATCATGTCTCTGTTACTGCTTGGAGATCCATTTTATCATGATCTCTGCAGTTAGTTTCAGTGTCAATGCAGCATAGCATCTCCATAAGATCAATCTGATTTGCATATAACAGGTGATTCTTTAGGCTTTTCAACTGCAGTTACCTTCTCTTTTTTTTCTAAGAATATTGCTGTGAAGATCCTGAACAGCAGCCCAGGATATCTAGATTCAGTTTATGGCTTGTCTTTGTAGAAATATTTTTTAGATGTTCTTGTGCAGATCACCTTTTTAATACCTCTTTGCCCAAGAAAATTAAGGCACTTCCTGGGGGTATATTTATCAATGCTTGGCAAGGGCTTAAGTAATTTAGTAGTAAATATAGTAGAAATAGTGCCTAGTTACGGTTCAATCCTCAGAACAGCAGTTAATACATAGTGAGATATATTTTGTTTTTTTTCAAAAATGAAAGCTTAGAAACATTTCGAAATACATCAGCTATTTTGTAGAATAAATGCTATACATGCATTTCCCAATAGTTATTATTATTATTATAGCTCTTGTCTTCTTTTCAGGTAAATATGAACCACTGTTCAAATTTTAATTTTATATTGATATATGTAAAAGAGAATCTTTGTTACCTAGAGGTGACCTAAGGTTTTGTTAATAATTTCTGTTATGAGATCCTGTTTTCAGACTGATGTTCTCGTTACTATTTATTAATTTAGCAAAAATTTCTTGTTCTTGTATTTCTTACCATATAGTTGAAGGAAACTGCCAGATTTTGGGCATTAGTACTGAGAATTCTCAGAACTTTGCTTCTACACTCGAAGTTTAGGATGTGTGATTTGCCATTTCAAAGCCTGTGCTTTTTAAGTCTCATTGTCACATAAAACACTACCTTTTCTCAAGTAATAGTATTAAAATAATGAGTCTCTTGTTCATATAGCTGTGATTTTCCTACAGTTAGAATGGTAAATTCACCCAAGACCCCATATAGCAACTATTATTAAAAATAGAGATGATACAAAGCCAATAATGGATGATGATAGAAAAGTAAGACAGCAGAGAAAGACGCTGAAAGAACTGTGCTAAATGGAGGACTCGGGAGATTTACAGTTACAGACTATAAATAATTGCAGAGATAATAGTATAAATGAAAGAAGGGAATTACCTGCATTCTCAGAAGAAAGAAAGACAAGGTGCAATGGCCTGAAGCTGGAACAGGAAAATCTCAAGTCATAAGAGAGTGTTTCTTACAATGAGAGTAATTGTGGAGTGAACTAGAGGGCAGTGCAGTGGCAGATGCAGTGCAGATGGGTTACTGAGGCCATGAGTGTTACTGCAAAGTGGAGCTGGACAGATTAGGTGACGTGGATGAGCTTCTCCAGCTGCTAGTTCTTTCAAGAGCTTACAAAAATCAGTCTGTTTCTCTACATCATCTTCATAAATCCTTCTAAACCTGCCAGTCATGTTGGGCCAATGGTCTATCATACAGAAATGGCTCTTTGCAGCCAGCATCATGAGCCCCAGTGGCTCCAGTGAGATAAGGGTCTATCTTGTCTCATTTTCTATTGAAATTAAGTATGCTTTCTGCTCTGGTTTTCCCAGCAGACCCCATTTTTCTCTCACTGTTGCTTACTCGGTGAATAAGTTCTCACTATCATCTTCATTGTCATATTCAAGTGCACTGCAGTGCTTATCTATTGTGTTAGCATCATCAAAAGCATGCAAGAAAGGTCCAGTGTGACCCTAACCTATTTCTTCTTTCTACGTATCTCACTCATTTGTTGCTGTGCTAGTGACACCATCTATTTCTGACTAATTCCAGCAGGTGAGTACAGCTGGGGAGTTTATCTAAGCTTTACTTGGGTTATTTGGAGTAAAAAAATGAGCGTCAAGGTCTACTTGCATTTGGCTTGGCTATAGCAGAAGCCCTTGTGGTGTTAACACATTCCAGGGAAAAACATTCTGAAGAAAAATCTTCGGAAAACTCCTGATCCCTTTTTCTCTCCTGTTGGGAATTAGAAATTCTAAGTCTTCATTAGTGCAAATTGCCAACAAAAACTACCCCTGTTTTATCTTTGGTGGTTTTTGCTAGGTAGTCATTCCTGTGATGGGAGAAAGCAGGAAATGTCATGTGCTGGTCTCCAGGCTGTCCACCAGTTTCAACGGCTGGCACTTGATAGTTTGACCATGTTCATAGTTGTTACACTGTTCTGAGCAGGTAACAAGCAGGGAGACTTCCTGCTTTTAATGTGATAGTTAGCTCCAAAATGGTGTTAGGCTCCAAAGAAGCAGCCCCAGCAAGAAACTACAGCTTGGGAACATGGCTGTTTAACTGCAAAATGGGAATGTGACCAGGCTTGGTGCTGCATGCTGCTTTTCAGCTGGAGCTTGGAGGCCCATCTGCAGGGTTAAGATCAGAGCAAGATTCAGCCCTTTGTCAGCAGTCTTTAATGGCTGCAGGATCTGCTCTCTTGCATATTTATTTTGCAGGGAGAGCGTTCTTTGGTACCTCCTGACAGGCTGTGCTCCACAGATATCAATAATTTAAGCTTTGCGACAGTTCTGTGAAGGAACTCGTGCATATGAGCCTGAGGGACAGCCACAGGACTGGTTCAGCAGGAAGGCAATTGCCATGTTAAGCTGCCCTGATTGTTTATCCACTTCTTGCTGCCTCACTGCGCCGTGGAGTCCTTAGCCTGTTTTATTTGTTTTCACCTCTCAGTGCAGTTACTGTCTCAGAAGTTGGTTCTGGATCCCCAGGAGCAGTGAATCGGAGGGAGAAAGCTTTGGGTTTGAAAAAGCATAAGCACCTAAATCTTTAGATTTAGACATCCTTAGGCTTGTCAAGCAGGGGCATCTCTATGCTTCAGGGCAGCCCTCCCTGGGTAGTGAAGTACTAAATTTCTCCTGTGCCAAATGGATGACACTTTCTAACTGAGATTGCATCTCAGCCTTTTTAAGGAAATGTTAATGTGTGTTTTCTATGCAGTTTTAGATGTGCTTTTCCACATTTGTTCAATTTGAATCCAGATTTTTAAATAATGTCAACACGTGGGCTTTATATTGGGGTACAGATTATATATTTGGTCCTTAAATAGAAGCATCTTGCTACTCACTCTGAAAGTTAAGGACTTTTTATGTAATTGAGCTGCAGGCTTCTGGTTCATTCAATGTGTCTGGTTTTCTGCTTTCCACCACTGTGTAACTGTGGGCCAAAAGAATTCTCAGAGCAGCATCATGTCAAAGGCACACCTGGCAGCTGCCTGGGTATATCTAGCTGCTGTGTTTCTGATTTTAATATGGCTATAAATGAAGCAACAAACTTTTTTTTCCTCAGGCTTCAGTTTTGGCTAAGGATGTTGTATTATTTAGCTTTCCATTGGCAGCTGGGGAAGTGCTTGTACGGTTGCTTAACTAATTAGTTTCACTTTTATTTTTGAAGAGTTTGCTGATAGTTCAGTCAATTACTTTAACAAAGAGCACTTGTAATATCCATGAATTGAAACGGTCTGTTAGTGTTGCAAATGTGTTGTAAGAAACTGCATATCTGCCTGCAGGAAGGTAATATATAATATTCTGTATGTAAACTGGAGACAGATTATCCCAAATGAAGAAAAAACTTCAAAAAATAAATATTTGTAAAGGTAAAGTGTAGTTGTTCCTTAGAAACCCAAAGTATAGTGACGTGAATCATCAGAGAATTGCCTTACTATGACAGAATTAACCCTTACATACTATTACTTTATAGCTGTTTTCAGCATTATTTATTATTATTAATAAATACTACTTACATAATAAATACAATCTTAACGTCTTCACTGAATTTTTTAAGGCTTCCAGTGAGACTTTTATCAGACTTGGGGGTGAGCAAAGGCTGATGTAGTATTTGCCTTTGTAAACACTTGGCTAAGTGCAGCTGGTGGTAAGTAGTGCAAGCCAGACCTGTAGAAAAACTAGGCTAGAACTGCTTCTCCCCAGTCATCTGATCCAGCTCCTGCCTCTAGAGAAGGCTGGTACTCTAGGTTGGTCTTGACATGGGAAAAAGCATGTCTTAACATGTTTTTAAAACCTTCCAACAATGAAGACTCCAGGTTTTTTTCTGCAACACCAGGACATTATTGGCTCCTTAGTCTGTTATCTACATTTTTCCATCTGACATTTAAGATGCACTAAGCCTTATAGAGAGGGGGTTACCTGTGTTAAGGATGCAATGTTTGTGTTATGTTTTGGACAAGATTGAGAGGCTGTGAGGGTATCTTTGCAAATTCAAATGACATAGTTTTATTCCTGGTTAAACAAGCCAGATGCTTACAGCATGCCTGTCTAATGTATGAAGAAATTTTCAAGGGCACTTTAGCAGAGGTGAAAACTTCAGCTGTTTGTGTGCCAGAAGCAGTCCTAGGATTATGCACAAATTCACCAGATGAATTGATCTGAATGTGATTTGGCAAAATCTCACAGCAGAAGTCAAAAGGATCTGAGTCCAGTGAATAAAATGCTCAGTGTGCACACTGCCAACTGGGCTCCTTACTTGTAGCAGTCATGACGCAGGTGGGTGATGAAATCTACCCTCTGCCAGCCAGAGGCGGGAAGCAGGGAGCAGGATGGCAGCCAGCAGCTTGCTCCCTTTCCCATGCACAGCTTGTCCCCCTTCAGCCTCCGACTCTGGTGAAAAGGGGCGAGCCAGAGCCCTCTCAGGCTCTGTCCCAGATCTCTGCTATTTCCAAGGGAAAGTTTTCCATGACATGGTCCTTTTGCACTTGCAGATTGCAAAGCAGGAACAAAGTCAGGTGACATCTACCCCTGTACTAGAGGCCTCTGCAAGCACTAGATAATTATTTTGAAGTGGTTGATTCATGTGGTAGCAGCTAGTGTTCTGTACTACAATTCCTCACTGCGTCAGGCCGTAGGGCAGAGAGCTGGCACAGTATATGAACATCTTGCTTCCCTCTCAGTCCCACCTTTTCTATTCAGTAGCTCCCACATATTCATGCAGAAAAGTGAGTTTTCTGTCATTGAAACACGAACATCTCAAAACTCTGTTTGCAGGGGCAATGTGGTAAAACAATATTCATGGCCAAATTCACTTCTCCCCTGTTCTCATTTGCAGAAGTGAACCTCACACTTCTGATTTGAAAGGTCAGGTTTTATAGAGTTTGCCTCACCAGAAAGATGCCTGAGGTTGTTGTCTTCACTGGTAATGTCAGAAGTAAAAACTTATCTGAGTATTTGCTGATGTAGAATTTATTGTTTCTTTACAGTCACACTTGTTAGGTGGCTTGACATAAAAGATGTAACATTCTACTTCCACCTAAATTCCTTGATTTGAATAGTTATCAGCACCAAAATTGCACAGGAGAGCACATATTATGAGAACAATACCTCCATTATGACCCACTAACATTGTAATCTAGTTTGAGTTTAAAGAAAGACCTACATATTAATATCCAGTACAGTAGGATAGCTGAATGCATTTTTATAATACAGAAACACTCATCTCTGACAGAAGGTCAGAGCATTTGTGTTTCAGGTATTTATGTTTCAGTGTTATTTACTTTGCCATTTTAGACTGGTACAATATTTCAGTTGAATTAACATTTATCTCCTGAGATAGGCTTTATTTTATTTCGTTTTTCTTTTTTGTTTTGGCTTTTTTGTTTTGTTATTTGCATGTTAAAAAGTTTCAAAAATGTGATTTTTTAATTAAGGAGTAATTCCTTATTTGGAACCAAATTTGTGTCTTGAAACATTGAGGACACAAAGGAGCCTTAATTTTCTCATAATGGCCTAGATTAAGGATAATGTTGTAGCTGCAGTGATCAGTCATGGCCTATATCAGAAGCTCAGAATCTCATAGGCTCTAATGTATTTCCCATCAGGGCAGGGATGGGAGTTGGGTTGCTCTGCTACCTTATCTTTACAGGCTGAGGGAGCCCGGAGCACAAGAGATTCAATAACCTTCCCAGTGTCATGGCAGGACCTCTGTGGCAGAGCAGAGTTGGGTAGCAGCTGCTAAATCCTTTCTCACTGAGTGGTGCAGCTAGAGCCCTGTAGAGAGCTGGTGCGTGCTCCCATACGGACTGGGTTAGCTGCATCACATATTAAAAACATGGCCACTAGCTATTTTTTTCCAAATGCAGTATGCTGCACTGGTGTAATGTGTAACAAAGTTACATTAGCGGGAATTTTTTACCATCAAATGCAGGTAAACTGCAAATCTTGCAAGAATGCTTCTGTTCACATGTAAACCCAGCTCTTGCCCTCCTTGGAGCTGATGGAAATCCCTCCATTTCTATAGTGGCTCCTTCACCGTGCTCGGATTTACCTCTGTTCCCGTCGAAGACATCTCCTAGAGGCATATTTAAGTGAGTCAGGGTAAAGATACCTAAGGGGAGTTTTAAATACCAAGTTTAGCTTGCTTGTTTTAACTCTCACTAAGAGCACTTCTGTTCCTGGGTCACGTAGCCAGTTTTAAAACACTCCTTGCTCATTCTTATGCAAATAAGAATACTGGTCCTCGAGCCAGATCTCATTTATGTATACAGTGTGGCAGCTGGTACTTGCTCCCATTCCCAGAGGGGAAAAATATTGATTGTGTATTTTTTACTATTGGTTTTTGGTAATTGAGCTGTTTCCTTCAGTGCAGGCAAGCTGTATTCAGCCATTAAGTACAGTAGCTCAATTAAGAAATTTGAAAGTTTCTGCTTTCATTGTGCTAGTTGGTATGCTTAAATACATACTTTTTGGTGCCACCAGAGTTCTTCCAGCTGTTTAATAACACACAGATAACAGCACCTTTTTTAATAGAAATTTGTTTTCAGTGTCAAGCTTCCTAATTCCAGTTTAAATATGGTATTATGAATGCAAGATACATAATAACAAATAATACAATTTCTAAAAAAATGAAGCAACTGCTTGTGACCAAGTATGTGGGAAATTAAACAAGTCCTAACTGGCCTTTTTAAACATTAGATAGTTGTTACACAGTAACAGTAAAGATACAGAATTATACAATAACTTAGTCAGAAAAAAGATCTGAATTTCTTTTTGAGATATTACATGTGTTAATTGTACAGGCTTACTTCTCACAGGAAATTTCAACATTCATCTAGCATGCAGATATTTGCCAGACACACCTAAGTTGTCTGAATAGCTGCCTAACATACATGGTGTGCCTATTCCTCACTTGAAATACCACATTTTGATTTCTGCCTGACTTGCACAATAGTAGGCCTATTTTTCCCTCCCATTCCTGTTCTGACTTTCAGATTACTTGTTCCTGCTGGAAGTACTCTCTTACATTTAATTATAGCTGCCATTTTCTGCTCTATACTTTGTACATTGAATTATTCTTATGCATAGACAGAGATTAGTCTTGCTTTTCAGTTTCTTTTTCTACACTTATTTTGTGTTTTGTTTGCATAACCTTACATGTTTTCAGATATATGGAGCTTTAGGGATTCAGCTTTGTCAACAGGTCTTAGAGAGGAGGGAAAAACAGGAGTGAGAAGAGTGAAAGAACTGAGTTAACCTCCAGTTGTATTAATAAAATAATACAAATAGTAAAAATACTTGCTTTTGTGTCTGTGGTGGTGTGGTAAATAATTGCAGTATCCCTGCTGAAGTGTGCAGTAAGAACTGGATAAAATCAATGATGGCCAAGTTAGAAAACATATTAGCCTTTATTTATGTTAAACTAAGAGTGAAGTAATATGAACTAAAACACTTGTTAGCTGTATTAAATGGTCATAATTTGCATAGGTTTATTGATGTCTTTAAAAAAAAGGCTTAGCTGAACAGGACTTTCATAATGCATGGTTCCTTGAATAAAAAATATGGCCAAATTTTAGGTTTGTGAGACATAGCAGTTACAAACTGGAAGACACATCATGGTGCCTTTGCATGTATTGCAAAACAATGGTAATTACAGGAATATTCCTCAAACCACATCGAAATGGACGGTCCCTGCAGCAAGGAACAGCCAAATCTATTCTGTGATTTATTAGGAGAAAACAATGCCAGAAGATGACTGGATAGCCTGTATAATGCAGAAGGCTCCCTTTGCCTCAGAAGGGAAGGTTAGGTGAAACATGTGGCATGTATGTTGAAATCTAGAACAGAGGCTTTGCAGATACTGAGATCCTGTGGAGAGAAGCTGTAGCCTGCAGTCTGATGACACCTGAATATGTGTTATGGTTGGTTGAGCTCATGCACCAATGCCCTCTGCATGTATGCTCAGCTTCCTGGACGCCAGCCAGCTCCAGTCCAAAAACATGTTTGTGAAGCCCAGCCCAGATCACTCAGCCTCTGCATATAGCTTGTTAGCTTGGGCGCAGCGTCACCCTAGCAAGGTCACAAGGGTTTTCAGTTTGGTGCTGGCTGGAGGCCCATTAGATTGGTACAGGCAAAGGGAGCTCCTGTGTACTTTTTGTAGCTCGTTTATCCACATCCCATAAGAGCTTACCAGGATAAGCAGTAACAGAGGTTAAGAAAATGAATAGAATGCTCTGGAGTTCTTTTGAACAAAACCTTTTTTTATTAAGCAAGCTTGTATGCAGACTGTGAGAGGCCATGGAAAGGAAGGTTAAATGCTTTTACTCAAAGGCTAACACACACTTCATGTGCTGCTATGGCAGCCGTGTCCTGTGCAGGGCTTGCAAGCACACCTGACCTGCAGGAAGGCTCTGCAGCTGACTGCTCCTGCAGATGTCACTGTGCCTGGCTGCTGCTCCCCATGGCCTGCTGTTCCAAGCATGACTTTTGTGCAGCCATATGGGGAACTGGGCTGGCCAACCACCTGGCTAAACCCCAGTTGTTTCCTTCTGCCGGCATTCAGCTGAGTAGTTTCCCACTTCCAGCCCCTCTGCATGACTGCATGAGTGATGGCACAGAGGGAAAGTGGCTGTGGGCAGGGAGAAGGGGTGAAACCACTCATTCCAGTGCAGCACCCATTTCCTCTGTGCAGCACCCATCCCCTCTGTGCAGCCTGCACAGCCGTCCCTGCATTCTGCCGACCGCTCTTGGAGTATGCCTGCATGGCCCAACATCAAATTACAGCCCTCCTGAGGCACACATAGCCCAGGGGTTGTGGGCACTGCTTCTGAGTCCCAGTCTGGCCTGCAGTAGATCCAGGTTTGCAAGACAGAGGAATAACTGGAATCTAAGCTTCAGTGCCACTACAGTTTATCCTGACAATATTTGTGTGGTGGCTTTTCATTTTGTTTTGTTTTGTTTTGTTTTTTCTCTTCTATAAATACTTAGTTTTACAAAACAGATGTGTTAGGGCTTTTTTTTTTGCCTGATGTTACTTTTCCTGAAGTAATGAAAGCTGTATGAGGCCCATTGTAGGAAATGAACTTTGAGTACGTGCTACTGAGAGCAAAATCTTTGTTGGGAGATGACCTTGGTATTGCCCAGATGTAGTAGCAAGAAAGGTTTGAGTTTTTTTCAGATCATCTTAAAAATATTAAAAAGTGGAGTGGATCAGACAATCAACTTTTAAGATATGTTTTTGCAGAAGAGAGTAGAAGACTCACTAATGGGAAGCAGCTCCACATTTTCCTGCTTTCATCAGTGCCTTTTCTGAAAGTCCTATGATTGGTGGAAGTTGAAGATGAGGAAGTATAAAATAATTTGATTTTATTTTGATGGATGATATGTCAAAAGCAGGCACAGCCTTAATGACAAACTGTGACTTTGGTATCTTAGTAGCTGGGAAATAAAGTTTATTCTCCAGTGTAAGGTAATATGCTGAACATAGCATGACACAGTGCATTTTAGGCACTGTGTATGGTTACTGTAACAGTTATGCTTTAGTTCTTCAGTAAGAAGTATCCCTTGAGGAACAGAGGTGAAGCAAGACTAGAATTCACATAGTTTTAAATTACACATTTTTCTATAAATAGAATGCCTATTAAAATGGAAAAATAGAGCACCTATTAAAACTGCCATGGATTTCAGTGGGAACTGAAGTGGGTCATAGGTCTGCATAGAAACTCAAAAAAATAATGAAATTTTATGCAAGGAAGTGCCTGCACCATGCCCCAGATTCTTTGTCAGGTTTTGCACTGTTCTTCTTCCACATAGATTTGAGTTCCTGCAGTGACTCTTGATCTATTCATGTTTGTATTTATAATGTGTTTCAACAGAAAGTATGATTAGCCTTGTGTTCTGGACATTGGCTTGTCTCTGGGAGTGACTTTTTTCAGCTCTTGTTATTTATGTCTTATCCACAAGCACAGAAGTTGCATAGTAACCAACCTCACTGACAAGAAGGTTGCCTTATATCACTGTGGCATAGTGAAGGTGGCAAGAGACACACTTGAGTTCAAATTATGTTTACAACTTTTGAATTATTAAGGTTCTTTATGTTGCCAGTGCAGTTTAGGAGTGCCAAGGACTTGTGCCTACACCTGCATCAGCAGAGGGGGAATGGGATTAGCAGCTGATGACAATAACTAAGGTACTGAATAAACAAATCCAGATGCTGGCACACACCAATATCAGATTTCCATAATTTTTCATGGGTTACACTCTGTCAGAGACATCTTTTACAAAGCAAAACTTGATGTCCTGTTTTGTAAAAAGTCTGGTTGTGCTGCTCACTTAGGTGACTTTTTATCATTACGTCTGTATCAATGAATCATCCATAAATATTTTGTGTTGCAACCAGAAGCATGGATTCTGTTTCTTGTACATACAGCTCGCAAGCAAACTAAAATGGATTGAGGGCAGAAACAGTGACATATTTTCTGCTATCAAAGAATGTTCCATTTGATTAAGGCTATTAGAAGTCACGAGAGCCTGTCATAAAATCTGAAAATGCTCTAGCATCCATAGAATTTTTAACATTTACACAGTACTGGTGATCACATACAGATGTGACTGCTGTGGTAGCATAGTTGAAAAGCGCTATTTATAATCAAAGTAATATATGCCTAAAATTTCAGACTGCCAAAAGGCCTCAAAAGGAAAATCAGTATTTCTGGAATATTGCCTAGGTTATAGTATTGTAGACATAAAGACAAGAGCAACATTAAATACTGTCTTGAAAGTATAAGACCATATGGCATGGCATTGTGTATCAGATTATTGATTCCAGTCATCATCATCAGTTATGAAAGAGTTATTGTAGTTATAAAGGACAGCTGCTCTTGTCTGCATCTAACCAACTGTGCAACAGGACTATATCACAGAGCAAAGTCCTTCTGAGTGATTAATCTGTCTATGCCAGTAAATGAGATTTTATTGTCCTTATCTTGCTTATTGTGTGAACAATTGGAAGTTCTCAATTTTCTTTTATCTCTACTGAATAGCAGAGACATGCTGGCATGAAATACATTGATAGGAGAAAAATAAATGTAAGGCAACCTATCTTGAGTGTTGTTGTGTCTAGATATGAATAGAAACATATGACAAATATGTGGAGTCTACTTCAGTCATACCTGATGCCACTGACAGAATTTTAGCAATTTGTGAAATCTCCCACTCAGATCCTGAGCTTTAGACTATATTCAACAGAGGAGCCAACAGGCTTGCAGAACACTGGCCCTCTCATCAACTCTTGAAAGCATTCATGAAGGCCAAAATATGAAATATTCTCTCATTTAGATTTTTCAGTTCACGATGTGCAGGGTTTCATAGTGCAGTCAGTTTCCTAGTGATTTTTAATGGCTCAGAAGCTGTGGATATTTTAGCAAAGCTCTATCATGGGCCAGGTGTATCAGACATTCCAGTTAGTTTCTCTAACCATGGAAATGTGCTAGACTAGGTGAAAATGTGGAAAAGTAATGATGGAAACAAGGCAAAGGAAGCTCTCCTTTGTGTTTGAAGATGCAGTGTGCTACCTACTTGGCAGTGTACAGCCTGTTATTTGATGGATTAGCTTAATTAAACTCTGACATCTCCTGTATCCCATTTTTCAATTCCCTGTAATTTCCAATTTTGCTGACAAGTGGCATTTTGCAGAGTTCACGGCAATATAGGTTTTCTCTTTGCCCACAGAGGATCTAGGTCGTGTTCTCATGGCAGTTATATAACTTCTGTTGATTTAGGATCACTCTCTGAGTGTATTGCCTTGCAGTGTCAAGGCCTTCCCTTTAAACCACTCCTCCACCTCCTGAGGTCAGTGGGCTGGGAGTGGACAAGATGCTGGGAGGGGACCAACCAGGACAGCAGATGCAAACTGATTACAGGGGTGTTCATGGCATTTGTCATCCCAAACAATCATTACAGGTACCAAGGCCCTGCACTGGACATATGCCTGGTGATATGATGTAGTGAGAAAATTCCTTTCCTTGCTTTGGTTCCAGATGCAGCTTTGTTTTTTCTTACTTAACTGAGTTTATCTCAATTCACATGCTTTTTCAACTTTTTGTCCTCTCTTCTGATGAGGAGAGGGACCAAGAAAGCAATTGAGTGGATGTCTGCCAGACAGCTGTTGTCAGTGCACCATCATCTTACTTAAGAGACTACTTTAAAATCAGACCAACATAACATAACATAACCAATCTCAATAAACAGGTTTGGCACACTCCATTTTACAAGATCACATTTCTGATGTAGGTTGTCAGACACAGGGTTTCTTTTATTCACTCAAAGTCATTGCATGACTAGGTTTTTTTCAATGTAAAGCCCATCTGCATAGCCTGCATTTACAAAGGAATGTTACTTTTTCAGCAGAGTGATCTGTGATTTGCAAAATAAAAGATTAAGGATTTGACATACATTTAAGACAGTATCATTGTTCAGGCTGTCCACAGATCATGCCTTCACAGTGATTCAGAGGCCCAGGAGCTGTTCATACAGTTGATAATCAGGATGGTTGCTCACTCCACTACCAGCAGAAGAGATTATGTCTGTGTGAAACGCAGCATCAGATGATACTTCCTGCAAAGGGAGCTGTGAAATGATGGTATTTCCTATAGGGAACTCTGAAAGTCCACGAGAAGGGCATGGGGAATCATACAGAAGGAAAAATTAATTTGATGTGAGTAAGAATGGTTTCTCTAGTTTGTTGCAGAGAGGACAATACGTGAGAAAGTGAGGTAAAATACTGGTGAATGTTATGAATAAATGTAACTCTCCAGACAGCCCTCTCTTTGACAGTACATTCCTGATTCTCTCAACCATATAAAATTATAATTAGTCATGTCCCAAACTCAGCACAGCTTGCTGAATAGGCTGTTTATATAAGATCCCTGTAGCAGACTTAGGAGTCATGGCATAGGAAATGAATGCTAGTATAAAAAAATCAAACAGATTTTCCCATAAGAAGCTATAGCACTGTTTAAGTCTTAAGTGTCAAAACCAGCTTTATAAAGATGAAAGAGTCATGTGCTGTTTCAAGCTACAATCTGGAGAATTTCTACAGGTGAATATGGTGTTTGTGCATGCTTGCACGAAAGCTACTGCATCCACTACACAATGCATCAGGAAATCCTAACCCCACAGAAATTAGTGGAAGCCTTGGCATGCATTTGACAGAATCATAACTTTATTAATCACTATGGCTAGCAGAAACTGGTGAGCAAGGGAAAGTGATGACTTTGAGATCAGCCGACAGGGTATGAGTACACACCCTTTTGCAGGGTGCCACAGACAGTGATACACAGTTGTTTCCTGTAAAAATGACAGCAAGAAGCCTCCTGCTTCAGGACGAACAGGTGGTAGGACTTTGTAGCTCAATGTTTGTGAGCCTCCAAATTGGAACATGAAACCTTTGCCTGTAAAAATCACATTTTGGAACATTTTCCCAGAGCTTATTAAGTACCAGAGTTGGATATTTAACTGGAAACAGACTTCTTGCTTAGAAATGTTCTTTGACATTTCTTGAGGAAATTTGTGATGAGAACATTTAAAAACCAAAGCATTCAAGTGAGAGGCTTAACTTTATTCCCAACTGAATGCGTAATTCAAGCATGCAAAGCCTGCTCCTGTCTACAGTTATGAATCTTCCTGTTCTGCTTTTCTGGAACACCTTACACTGGGTACCATGTGCAGCAACAGAGCTGATGTGTGTTATGATAATACAAATAGTAAATACAGGAATAATCAGCAGCAGATGGGATTTTCACAGAGCTTTTGCTGAGGAGTCTGTAGGAACATCACCCCACTGCAGCAGGCCACACAACAAGGGACAAGGGAGCAGTCAGGATGATTCTTATAATTGAAATTAACTGTATGTTGTTTCAATTAATTGTCCCAATTAGTCTCTTTTCAGTTATGCCTTTCTGTAACAGTGTCATCTGGGATGCTGTGAGAAATTGAAAATGCCCTAATGGTCAGAATGCTCATCAATTAAAGAACTTTCTAATTAGCTCCCTGAGAAGAATTTATTGCAAGAATGAAAAATATTATAGGTGGAATGGATGAGAAGTTGTTTTTATTATTAGACCAATTTTCCTCTCAGCAATAACATTATTTCTGTTGCCAAAAATAATTTTTTAAAAACCCTCAATAGAAAAGACAAGGAGACAGCTGGCTTGTTTCTGTGCAGCAAGAACTTGATCTTGTAAGCTGTCTTCCACAATAGGTTAGTAGCAAACAGCACGACAGCTCTAAATCACTGTTTTAGAAAAAAAATTCCAAAATAATCATGCACATTCATACTACCAGAGCTACTTTTGATGAAGTCAGATCAAGAGGTACTCTTTCAGATTTTTGGTAAGTGAGACCATTTCCTGAAAAATACTGCTTAAAAACAGACAAATTCTGGATCTGGTTAAAATATTTTTGAATTTATATATATATTTTAAATGGAGAACTGAAGTCTAAGATGCAGTTTCAGAAGTTTTTTCTTTTCCCTCAGTTTTTATTTGCACTGGAAGTTCACACAGTACTGGGAGCAGTTGCTAGTAGCTGTTTCCCCTGAGGCTGTAAGTGTAAAAGGACAGAAAGCTCTGCCTTAAAGCACAGCCCAACAGATGCTTTCTGCCACAGCCTGTAACCATCTCCATATCCAGGTGTATCATACTGCCTTGATATGCTGAGATTCAAGGAGACCAGTTTTTCAAATAGAGTTATTTAGTTGTGGTGTTGCTTCAGCTCTGGTGATCCAAGGAAGTTTTGTCACTTAGAGGTGACAAAAATTAGGGAAATGTGCTATCTTATCTGTCTGCTTTATTATGTAGTATGAACAGATGGCACATAACACTTTCATCAGCTGTTTCCATGGTCATTAAAGATAATTTAGCAACAGGACTTAATGCAGCTTCTTACTCTTCCTGTCTTGTATCTGGTCTTAGCCTAAGAGAATGACTTCACTGTAATCACCACAGATTTGACCATTGGATTTATTTCTCTATATCTATATGTATATATAGGTATATATATGTATCCATACACACACACACACACACACACACACACACACACACACACACACACACACACACATATATCTATACATCAGTTAAATTATAAATCAGCTTCCATTGCAGTCTCTGCTTATGATTTCCATGTCAAAAATCTGTGGCTAGCCAGAATGCTGAATGAAGTGAGGCTCAAAATTTCTCCATCCTATGCCTTGTTTATCAAAGTTTGCTTATACTTTTGTAATATCTTAGTGGAAATAAGTTAAACACCACCTGAAATAGTCCATTTTTGTGTCTGCCAAATTAATGATTTTTGCCATAGCATTTAAGTGACATGAACTTAGTGGTTTTGTGGGTATCTGTGCTGACAATATGTTTCATTTAATAACTAACTTCTGACATTGACACAGCAGGAACTTTAAAATCAGCTTTTTGTAGATTATCTACTAAATGAAATACTTTTATAAGAAACTTCTGACATGTCCTCTTCAAACACTTATATCTTGTTATTCATTCAGTTGAAAAGAACTGAGCAGAAGAGCCATAAAAGAACCATAAAATGCTCAGAAGTTGTAATTTCCTCCAGGTTGTGTCAAACTGGTGAAGAGATTTATGTAACCAGCAGTGATTTGCACAGATATGCATCCATTTTGCATTTCTTATTATTTACACCACTTTGATGTGTTCTTGGAGGTGCAAGGAGGAGCATTACATCAGAACAAAGCAGTGTTTGGCAAATGATAAACCATGGCTTCTCAAAATCCAGTCATGCATTTCTCTGTTTACAGAGTATTCCTGGAGTGACAGTACAATGGCCCTGTCCTTAAGCAGTGTGCAGGCTCACAATGGTCTCAGCTACCAGACCATACATTCCTGCTGTCTCTTTTATGCTGGCATTAGCAGCTACCCTGGCTCTGCTGTGAAAATGAAGCTTTTCTTTTTTAGTGGGATAAATGTTATGCAACATAAGTGAGCATTCCACATCGCTTTGGTTGTAGTGATTGTGAACCCACTAGTGGGATGGTGAGGAAAAAAAGAAGTGTCTGTCAGTACTGTGAGCCCATACTGCAATCTCTTTCATCCTTGTTCTGCATGGAAAGGAGGACCAGACAAAAGTAAATCAGTCAGAAAAGTACAAAAATGGCCTGAGGTTATTAGGGCATGCTGTTGCTCTCTGCTCTTTCTCTATTTCCATCACCACCTCCATTGATTGAATTGCCAGTGATTTGTGTCTTCCCTTCCAGAGATGAAGGGACTCCACCATTTCCTTTTGTCAGTCAGCATGCCCTAGTGAAGAGTTTTGGGTACCATGCAGCACTGGACTTCAAAAATTTTGGTGTACTGGGTTTTGCAGATGGATGAGTAGACTGTCTGGTGATAGTAAAAAAAAGAAGAGAGATTACATCCTTCACTGTAATTAATTGTGGCAGTAAGCTTCAGAGTACTATTTCTAGGTACCTTAGTATATTTATTTCTATTGGGATAATTTTTATTTTTTTACTATTATAAATAATAACATCCTCTTTTTTGTATATTGAGAGGATTAAGAGCTAGAAAACAAGATGTCTCTCAAAATAAATTTGGGTTGTGCTAAACTCAGGGGCACTCTCATTGGGCTGTTTTGAGAGAACTGAGAAGTGCCTGCAGGAACTGAGCTGGACATACCAAGCAGGCTATATTCTGGCTCAAGCATCCATTAACTGTGATATTAAAGACTCTTTTACTGACAACCCTTAGAGTACACAGCATCTTGGGACCACCAGATTAGACTAATTATATAACCATATATGTACTTTTGAGGTACTGTTTTTTACAAGTTTCTTGTGGAAGGGCTCTTGTTCAAAAGAGAAGGCACGAGTGAATGCACTCTTTATTCATTCATTGCTGGGGTATTGTTTCATACAATTCCAGAAACCAGTGTGTGAAAGATTATAAAATTTGTCACGTGATGGTAATGTATTTTAGAAGCCACAAATGTCTCAATGGGAACCACAAGCCAAGACTAAAAATATATTATTCAATCAATAGTCTCAATATATTAATCATTACAATGTGTCTAACACTAATCTAATACTGCAGGTCTCGGCTTAGAAAAGATGAGAGGAGTTGACTTCTCCATCTCTTTTTCCAAGGCAGTACTTTCAACAAAGCCCTTTCTCTTGGCTCAAAACTTGCCAATCTCACATCAGCTGTTGTTGATATTTTTATTACTGCCACCACCATCATCATAATCATCATCAATAGCAAACAAACTCCATCATGTAGATGGGCTATTTATGGCTATTTTCATGAGGACTTGGAGACAGATGTCATGTGCAATGTGCTATAGACTTTATCTCAAATTGCTGTTTCAAATGTCCTTTTTTTTTGTGGATCATTTACCAAGGATGCCAATGGTAGCAGAACAAAAATCAAAGACTACCTCTGTGTTTTGTAGAAGGGGTATCTAGATAGGCACTGGAGACTCTCTGAAGAGCAGAAGCCAAGTGTAAACCTGTAAGGAAATGGTGCTAATGACATCCATCACTTTCAGCACTGTTGAAAAGTGTGACATAAGACACAGTCTGTGTGTTTCTGAGTGGGATAAGCTATAAAATAATACTGTCTTCAAGCAACTCCAGACTATTCACTCCTAGATTCTCAGACCAGGTCCTGGACTTCCTTCACCTGAGAGGAAACTCCAAAAGCAACCATTGCTCTCGTGCTTAACAGCTCCTAATGAGCTGTGAGGAGACTCTATTCAAACAGCTCTCAAAGAAAAGCAGAGAGCTAACAATAGAGTCTAAAACCAGTGTAAAACATCTTAGGCTTTATTATAATCTTCAACAAATCTTTGAAATATAGGTTACAGAGTCTGTCTCTTGCACTGTACTTAATTAACTAAAACCATCACACGTTCCTCAGTTCTAGTCATGGTGGTATGGAATTGGCCAGGAACTGATTATAAAAATATCTTTCTCTTTTGACTATAAAATTTTCATCTTCCAAGATGATGAACTTCAAGCCTTCATTGTTAGGAGGTACGAATTATTAACTTCTGGGAAGGTTATTTAAAGTGTGTGGTAGGAAAGGACAATGCCAAGACACAAACTGAACAGGTCTGCAGCCAAAGGCCATGACAGAGCATTATCATAGCAGGATACAAGAATGCACCTGAATGATACAGAGCTGGCAGACCATGCTACTGAAAGTGAAAAAGCATTAGGGCTTCTCTAAATTTTGCCAAGAGCTAAGGATAACCCCACCACCATACTAGGTGGAGGAGTAAGAGAAGAGCGCGTTTATCCTGCTTCTCCTATCTTGGGTATGCCAAGGAAATCACAGCTTCATTTGAGTTTTCTGCTTAAGTGTACCAACAGCTGAGCTGCAAATTAACAGATTAGTGTACTTGAGGGGAGAGTAAAACAGCAATTAAATTAATTGAAATACTTCAAAAGGACACCTTGTATCTTCAAAGCTTCATCTGGGGCACTTGTGATGTGATACACAACCTATTTTGTGATGGGCCAGTCTGGTAAAGCAATCACATACAATGGCTAGTGCTAGTGTGCACCAAAGGTAGTTAGCTGGTGTCCATTTTGTAAGGTTTACTTTACAGGTAGCATGTAACGTAATTCAAACTGATAGGAAAAATTAAATCAGCAATTAATTAAGCACCTCTCTGGAACAAATGGATGTATGGTTATTCCCAAAACATATGGTATAAATTACTGCTGATCAAGTCACAAGGCATTTATCTCATATACGGAAGCTTCCAATCAATCAGGGCATGGCTCAGTGCCCGAACTATACAGCTTTTCCTGATGGCTATCTTCAATGGATGTCCAAAAACCTGCTGAGAATGCTGTCAAGAATGACTGGTGAACCTTACTAGATTCTTTCACTTTTAGGGACTTCGTGTTCAATTGTCTAGCTACAGACCTTAGGGATCCAAGGAATTTTGGAGACAGCAGTTTTTCTGGATCTGAATCAAACAGGCTTCCAGACCCATATTGATAGGAGAAGTGAACTTCTGTCTTCAGACTTTATTCTCCTTCCTGCATGGCTGCAAACAGAAGTGTTTTTTCCAGCTCTTTAAGCAGCCAAGATTCTAAGCCCACTAGTTTATAATATTGCTGAGACCTCTCCAGCCACCTCGGATTTACAGTACAGCTGACTGGTGAGGCTCGTTTGCTTGAGAGAAGTGACAACAGTAGTCACAACTGCTTCGTTTGGAAAAACTGTACCCTGTGTAGTGGGATTTGATTCTGCTTAGGAAAGAACATTTCTGATTTCAGTAACAGAAAGAAATTGACAAAAAGAGTGTAAAAATAAACAGAAGTCTAGAAACAGCCTCTGCTATTACTTAGCTTTTACCGGTGGAAAGGCAGAGAGGTGGTGCTTACCACTTAGTGAAGGGTGTCTCCCCACAGCTAAATGAAGGTGCTGTTACAGTGTCGTGCTGCTTTATCTTCGCCAGATAGTTTAAGATAACATAGACAGAAAAGAAAGCGAGGCACACCCAGTGGCTCCACTCTCCTGAGAGCCAGCAGCTTGGGCTTCGGGTGCTCAGGAACTGGGCTGTGCATTCTCTTCAAGCCATAGCCCGTTGAGTTGCTTGCTAACTGTAAGCAATAGCACTGGTTAGCTCTAAATGTTCTTAATTTCCTTTGGGAATCGCATAACAGCATATCTGAGATTTGAATCCCCTTGTGGAGGGACTACTACTCAGCTACATCTAGCAGGCTCTGCTTTGCCTCTTGTTTAGCTAAATTAATTTGTTAGGCAGACCATTTGTCAAATTGCTATTGCTTGTTGGGTATTTGCGACTACACAAGAGGAAATATACCTCAAAGTCCACTTCCTCCTTAATTAAATTGAAGGATTAAAATTATTTATACTGAGCTCCAAAGCATGTGGTGGAAGAAACAGTAGATTCAGTGCATTTCATTATTCTTACTGAACCCCAACAACTGTCTTCTTAAGAAGTTTTATTGTCTTCTCCGTTTAACTTAAAACATCCCATAACCACTGTCTGCTCCAATCTGTTATCCACCAGATCAGCACAACTCTGTCTGGCATTACATCCCTTACTTCAGGCCCCTGGAATCCTCCACACAGACCAAGTAGGAGCCTGGGTCCAGGCAAAGGCTTTGCTGCTCACTTGTGGCATGTCGTGGTGTGGAACAAGTATCTCCATTTGGTAGTGTCTGCTGTTGACTTGCTGCAGGGTTTTTATCTTACTTCTGAAATGTTCAAAGAACATTCACAGGACAGATGTCTAAAACAATTGAAATAGCAAGAGAGAAAGAAGAGGGAAAGCCAGAAAAGACCATAGGTTACTTACATAAATGGGAATTTTGAAGGCAACAGGAGAAAGCACTCAGGTAACTTTAAAAAAAAAAAAAAAAAAAAAAGGAAGAGAGGAAAAAGAAGAAGAAATTATGTAAGATAACATATTTGGGTAGCAAACACTGTGTTGCTGGAAGTGTTACCTTAAATCTATGTAAGTGATACCTTTATCAAGAATGAGACTTAAGAGGTACTTTTGCAAATTCTTACTTTCATCTGAAGCAGAAGATGTGTTTTGTAACCAAACTGGCTTTCTGGACCTGACGGGATATATGTTATCTGCTTGGAAACCATCCACAACACCTTTAAGGATGATATTCTCAGCTTGTGGTCACAAATATACTCAGTGTGTATGAAGCCAATTCACACACAGTTGAGAGATTTATTTATTTCGTGTCTATGCAGAGATGGGTGCTAGGTGGTAAATCCACAAAGCTAGCACACCTTCAGTATAACTTTTAAAATGAAAAATTGTTGTTTTCCATATATTTAACAACCTAAAGCTGTAGTCCTTGGCATTCTCCTGTCTATGACACAGTGAACACTTTTTACATGGCACATGCTGTACAAGGAGGAGGCCTGTGTGAGTAAGGGGCAAACATAACCTATGGGTGGATATTTTACTGTGTTAGTGACTAAGAATAGCACAAAGTTCAGTCAAAGTTATTCTTCACCTTTATCAACAGTGATTTTTTTTTTCAATAGTTTGACTTACAGTGTCTTGTTCTTACTTCTTGAGTCATGGCTGTTGATTCCCACAGCTTGGTTCTTCCTTGTCTTTTAATAAAATGAGAGAATAACCTCTTTTATTTATCCTGCACTATATTCAGTAAATTTTTAACCCTCTCATGATACTTTATTTCAAAGAGCTTGTGTATCTCGCTGCATCTTGCCCCTCATAATGCAGTGTTTCACCCTTGCAAACAAGAACATGTCCTCCAGGCATATTAGCCAAGATAGATGATTTTTATGCATGAACTTCTGATCTCCTTGTGAACTGTACAGCTAGTGGAGATCCTGGAGATTCTTCCAAAGAAACCAGCAAATCTATTGCATGGGGCCAAAAGCTCGGGACTGGTGATAGGCTGGCTCTGTCAGATGCTGGGTGCCCTTAAATCCCCTTGCACCCATCAGCTGGCACTGGGTTATGTGGGAGAAGAGCACTGGCCCCACTTCAGGCTGCAACTTGCCTACCTGGGAAAATTCCCACTGGAGTCCCCTCATGTCCCTAGAGCAGAATAATTCCCCTTCCAAGTTCAGAAGTGTCTGCCATTGTGTGGACAAATCCACACAAACTTTGGAAAAGGCTCCACAGTATCAGGCTATAAGATGCTATTTTCACAGAATAACTCCAACACCACGATAGCAGAGAAGTTTTCTTCTGAATTTATAAAAATATCCTTAAAATTGTGAGCTCCTCATTTAACTACGTTTTTGGAGTGCCTTATTCTAGACCTGGATCCTCTCACTTGAGCTGCTCTTGGTTTTGGCTGTCATGTGCTTGCATGGTGTTGCATTGCCTATTGCTCTAGGGAAATCTGCAGGTAGATGGCGGGCTGAAACTGGCTTTTTAGGCATATGGGCTGTTGACAGATTGGCCCACACATTACCTGTGTGGAGTACAAGGAGCAAAGCTATAATGTATCATCTGAATATTACCGGAGCTCAGTGGATAGAGCTGAGCAGAGCCTTCGCTTACTCTCAGGTCACAGCCTGAGAAACAGCCTGGTGCAGTCTGCATCCAGCCTTTAATAGAGAGAATTAGGGTAATCCAGCTCAGAAGTGATGATGCCTGGGTCATTGTGACCACTGCTTATCTAGAGAGAAGGGATGACTCCTGCTCAGCTGGAGGTGATAAAAGCCTTCTTCCAGGCGTATTACAAATACCCTGGGGGCCTGACTTGATGCTCTCTGTGAGATGCTGTATGGAGGATAAGGCCAGTTGTTCAGCTAGTTCTTCAAAGGATTTCAACTTCCTAATCAGCACTAACTCAGCCATACTGGCTCCTCTAGAGATCCTCCTCGGGGGCATGCTGGTGCCCTAAGGGACATCACTGGTCGTGAACAAGCTTTCAGTGTTTGCTGGCAGCAGCCGTGGGTCCTGTAGAACTCCCTTATTGAAAAGCCCGAAGCAATCCTGGCTGTGCTTCCTCTGGGACCCATCTTTTGGTGTTTGTGCACACGGACAGTATCTGCCTACATGACAGTTACACTGTTGAAATCTGGGTTATGTTCCCAGGCAAGCTGTTGGTCATCTGCACCGAGCTGAGAAGAGTCACAGCCAGCAGCAAATTGATGTTCCCCTGAGGAAAGGAGAGCTAAGGCTATTAAGGCCTGACTCACTCCTGTTGTGGCTCCTCCAGGGGATGAGTGTCTCTGTTCCTATCCTGACACAGATTGTGAAAAACTACTAGTAAATCCAGTATTGCAGGCTGTAAGATAAATTTCCAGGCTGTCAGGAGTGTGCAGGCTACCTCACAACTCCTCTAAGGCATCTTCTTCCATAAGTGCATGTCATTCATCATTCCTTTTCAGTCCACCAGTAAGTTCTCTCCTGGGTAGGATTGTGGAGGTCCAGGGGGAGTCCTGTGTGTATCCAGACCACTATTATACTGCTATTGCTGGCATATGTATGGTGTCCACTGTTATCAGTCTCTGTCACAGTATGTTGTTTTCCACTGTGTTTTTACTGGACAACCATTTCCTCTGCTCTGAGAGGAACCATTTTCTCTCCTTAATTGAAGCCCTGGAAAAGAAAACAGTCAGCTCTGTTAGTTCTCCTTTTCTCATAGAGGATTTGGGAGGATAGAGCCAGGGTAGCTTACCTCATCTCTACACAGTAAGAGCTTTATTAGCCACCCTTTGCAGCTGGACAAAGAGAACATGCTTAATTGTAGAAATTAAGCTATTTCTGTAACAAAATTGGGTTGCTGGAGGTTTGCACCAAAAAAAATTGTTAATCTCATTCAGCTAACCAACCTAGCAAGGGTAGTACCTTTTCAGTTTAATACATCACATTTGAATACATTTAACAAACTAATCAGTGTATTTTGAAGAAACACTCTCTGTTCTTTCTGAGAGCACAGGATTTGTTCATCTTCCTCTAGGTGCTAATAGTGAACTGAAGATATGAAACAAATCTGATCCTATTAACACAGTGTATTGATTTGTGCAGTTCCAACATACTTGGGAAAGGGGCATTTTTTTATTCTGCATATAGACACTTCCTTCAGCAGGCAGCAGAAATATCCTAACAGCGTAGTGGGATTTTCCAGCAGGAAAATTTCATGGGGTTCTAGAAACAGGCTTTTGTATTTTGCAGGTGTGGAAAAAATAACAAGGGTCAATTCTCACTTTAAAAGTGATGGGAGGAGAAGATGAGAAAATCAGACAGAATGTTTTCCATTTGATGGTACAGTTAGCTGTAAATATATACTTAAGGTAGTATTTTTTCAGTTAAGTTCCACTAAAACTATCCTTCATCTCTCTGTATGGAAGATAATGCATGCTCTGTAAGATTTTTTGTGTATACAAAGGAAAAGAATCTCAGTATAAATCAATTGGAATGATGGAGGGGTACATATGACAGGCAAACAGTTAGTTTTTTGACATTCTTCCTTTAGTTTCACTTGCTGTATTTTGTAGGAAAGATAAGTTATTTTTAATTCTCCACAGTAGCAATGTTCCTCCCAGTCAACAGAAGATATTTGATACAAAGAACCCATTGTATGGGCAATTAAGAAATATAAGTTAATGCAGATACTGTGACATCTGTTAAAAGCATTTTTAAAAGAATATTGAATGGCTCTGAGAGTGTTTGGTACAACATACATGTTAAGTCAGGATATGGTCTGGCTGGACTGATGTGGAAATCAGTTAGGAGACAGTTTGTTCCCTTCAACTCATTAATTTGTAAAATACTCTCTGGTTGGAAATCTTTGGTAAATATTAATAAGCATAAACCCTAATTTGTGACAGTCATTGCATTTGCTCAATCCTTGAGACAGAGACAGGCAAAAGTGGGCATTTTATGAGAGTTCAAGGAATGGTTTGCCTTCCTCTATTATGGTTGAACAAATGCATCTTTTTGCGTGTCTTAGTGGATTACACGTGTTTTAAAAAAAACAAACCTGTTGCATTGGTTATTTTTATCCCACTCAGAGTCTGATTGCTCTTAATAACACTGAGATTATAAAGAGGTTTTTGTACTGATGATCAAAGCTCATTGGCATTGTGACATGTTTTCTAAACTGGAAAAAAGGAAGGTAGAAAAAAAGCTGTATGGGTCTGAGAAAGATTTTGTAATATGTAGAAAAGGATGCCTCCTTTCAGAGAGAGAGAAACTCTGCCAGCTGTTCTTGACAAGGCTGTTTTCTGTCCAGAGAGTTTATGTAAGTGTGGATTTATGCTTGGCAAGGTAGGACATGGCAAACCACAAAAAAAAAGCAAGATTCTTTGTGAGCAAAGCCCTTTAAAATTTCTGAAGCTGGTAGTATGGTACTGAGTGCCCTTTCTTGGGCTGAGTGAACTTTCTGCACTGAATAAAAAGTTTTCTTATTTAAATTATTTTGTGTGTTAATTTTCTTAGTTGACAATATAGTTTTGAAGTGGAATCTTCAGTGATTTTTGAAGTACTTTTCAAATGACTGAAAATGTGGAATAATTAATTAGTCACAGTGGCTCTTGACATCTCAAGATAAGTCTGGCCTACTTAACAAGATGACACGATGGAAGGACTACAGATTTGATTAAAGAAAGACTTAGGTCTATCAGGGATGAATAGGTCACTTGGTGATTATGTAAATGCTGCTTGCAGAAGTTTTCTGTGAGTAGCAGGTATATCAGAGTGATGCATTCTCCCAGAAATCTGAGATGGGAGAGGAGAAAAAGTAAACGGAGATGTCAGCTGCATAAAATAAATGACTTTTCATGAAGAATTGTTGAATGACCAAGCTGAATGACAAAAGTTTAGCTGCAGCTACTAGAAAAGTGCTCAGTGTCAAGTAGACCTCCATCTGTAAGGGAAAGGAAAATACAGAATAAGTCCTTGTGTATGGAGTTTTTAGGGTAATTTCCTCCTCCCTACTGCCCTGTGAAGCTATGTGTTTGGTTTTTGAAAAGCATACTGCTAAATGCCAGTTCTCCTCAGTCTTTGAAGATACTCCTGTTTTCCTCATGCAGTTCACCCTGACCTCCTGAGCCAAACAGAATCCCCTATCACTGCTCTGGCAGTGCTGCTCCCTGAGCCTGCTTTGGGATGGAGAGCGTGCCCTGCCATAAGATAGCAGAGCCCAAGGCATTCATATCTTTTCACAGGGCCTCTCCATGAGGCTGGAGGAAAACCTCCAGACTGTGTTGTTCCAATTCTTTTCCTAGCCACCATCTTTATTCTCTCCACAGATATAGGCATTGCCTATTTTATCTGGTAAAGCAGACTACTACTGCATTTCTGTTTCAATGAAACAGAGACAAATCACCCAAAGCAGTGAAGATGTCATGTTGAATTGAACCATGTTATACTGCCCTGGAAGATCCCATTCAGGTGTAACATTATTAGATTGCAGCTCCAGGAGAGATTAATTTACTGTGATTGAAGAACAACTGTGTGGGAGGGAATGGGAGATAGAGGGTGAACGGTTAATGAACTTAATTTTTACCCTGAATTGATGTACTGCTCCAGTTCTTGTGTGGTAAAGCCACACTAAATGCCACAAGGAAGTCGTGTTGAGTTTTTTTTTATTATTACTATTGGTAGTGATGCATTTTTAAAAGACAAACAAAGGCCCCTCTGTCACCTGCTTAATTTCGGTGCCTGCACCGGGCACATCTCAGTTTTCACCTTTAATCCCTCTTCCGACTTCAAGTCATTCATCAGGAGTCCGGAAACAAGTCAATTCTGAGCTGGCACAGGGACTTTTTTTTCATGAAAGCACAAATTTTGAACAAAGAGCTTTGCATGACCTTCTCATCTGGGCCATTTTACTGTTCTGTCCAGCTGCTGTTACATATCGTGTCATAAACTGACACTTGACTCAAGCCCCCAGCAGAATACTGGAGCTATGGCAGCGTGCAGATCACAGATATGCAATTGCACCTATTTATTGTGTGATTATTCTCTATTCTGTTGACTTGAGCCACCAAAACAGAGATTTCTCATCTTGCTCCTTTTTGTTGTTGTTCCTTCCTTCCTTCCTTCCTTCCTTCCTTCCTTCCTTCCTTCCTTCCTTCCTTCCTTCCTTCCTTCCTTCCTTCCTTCCTTCCTTCCTTCCTTCCTTCCTTCCTTCCTTCCTTCCTTCCTTCCTTCCTTCCTTCCTTCCTTCCTCCCTCCCTCCCTCCCTCCCTTCTATCCTTCCTCCCTTCCCCCCCTTTCACATAATCCCCATAAGGTAGTTAACTGAAGAGAACCTGCTGGCAGAAGGATCACTATTACTGTGCAAGGTATGAAGCTTTTCTGGGAAACATTTATACACTCACAGATTCAAAGCCCCTGCGAAAACCCAGTGGCATCATAAATACCTCAGGATCTCCTTCAGTGCCTGCTTTATTTGATAAAAGGTTTGTTTACATCATTTAATATCTCTAATTAGTCTGCATTGTTGCTTAACTGCTGATGTAATTTGCATTACAATTATTCTTTGAGATTGGCAACTGAATAAATTTTCTTCAAGTATTACTACTCCTTATGCTTTGTTTTATATCCATGTTTCATGGGTCCTTGTGCAAAAATATTGGGTTTTGATTGGGCCCAGCAGGTATTCCTGCGACCAGTTTGACCAGCTGTCTTCCTTCTTTTTCCTTTGTGTTCACAGATCAAATTTATCTCACTGAAACAAACGCTGCCAAGTGCTTGGTATTAATAATGCATTGAAAGCCAGAGCCACATCTGATGTTTTTTTCACTCTTGAGGAAAGGGATTATTGTAAGCCTTCAATGTTCCTTTCGTTCCTCCAGTCAGAGTAATCTTGAGGGCTCTCAAGGTACTCGGGGAAGGCTTACAGGAATGTAAGTGGGCTCTTCTGAAACAAAAACACATCCTACTTTTTCATTTTGTTCCAAAGGAGTGTATCTCCTGCCATGGAAGAATGAAAGGTCTTCAATTACATGCTACCTAGTGGATTAAAAATGGATACCACTTTCAGTTAAATTACGCAGGATTGTTTTCTCTCATGTCGTTTTATTTTCAGTTCTTTTTTCCCTGGCTCATACTTAAAGAAGTCAAAAGATGGGGGCTTTTCGTCTCATCCCACAGTGGAGGTCAGTGAGGCTCTGGACATCTGTATGGTGGAGGCACAGATGTCACATCTGTATGTATGAACCAGATCTAAAGCCCTCTACTGGGGTCCCAGAGCCTTGGCACTGATCTGAGACCCTGCAGTCTGGGACCACGAGTGAGGTGTCTGTGCTCTCCGTCCCTGCAAGGGATGTAGATGAATAGTGGTGATGGCTGTTTGAAATCCTATCCATCTCTGTTGGATCTGGCTTTACTGGATGGCCTAACAGCCTACACAGCAAATGGAGGACCATTTGCCCTAGAATCTTTTCCAAGTGTCATAATTTTCCTTTCATCACGTGCGAGTGGCACAGTTGCTACAGGAAAGGCCGAGGGCATCTCCTCCCTTGCTCCTAAGACCAAACCTGTTGGCGCTCTCTCCTGGCAGCAGGAAGATGTGTCTGTCAGCTGGTAGCAAGGAGAGCTGAGCTCTTTTTCTGTGGAAGTGCTGTGGTAGGAGGCAATACGTCACTAAATTGCGCGGTACTTTTTTCAGTTCTCTCTGGTAGCACACCTGCTCTTAAGGCACCATGGTCGCCCTCAAGGAGTTTCTCTGAAAGATTTTGAGCTATTTCCTTTGCAACGTGTTTCTGAATATGCATTTAATTCAAACAAGATCTTACTGTATTTTCTGCTTTACTTTTGTTTGTTTTTTTTTCCTGTTTCATTTCCTGTGAATTGATAGAAGTGATGACCACTAGTACCATCAGTGCATGGTCTTTCATCTCTTTCTCAGTCACCAAGTTCAGTGTCTCACATGCTTCCTGCAACAACTGTCTGTGTGGGTTCTCATGAGACAAATGCACCTGCACAGGTCATAATCTTGGGTTTACACTTCTTTTTTCAAATTGCAATCCATTTGACAGTTCTCACTTCCAAACCCACGTCTGTGTAGAGCACTTTGTAATTTCTGACATGGGAAGAAGGAAAATCTAGATGGGATCTGCTATGGCCATGGAATTCTGTCCAAGATAGCAGACAGTGTGCAGGGTAGCAGTTACTTGGTTTTAATGGCACTAGTGTTTTGGTAGATTAACACCTTCTCACATGACCTTGCAGGTTCACCCCTGCAGAAACTGACAGGGCATTGAATCCACATCAGAGGAGTGAAAGGACCATTTGCTGATTTTATAAATCAGACATCAGAATCTCAGAAATGTCTGCATCTGCTTTCTGAGGAGACTTGCAGAAATACACTGTGCTTCACACAGAAGAGAAATTTGTAATCAGTTACTGAGAGTCAGCAAATTCTTTTGAAATTCAAATAAATCTTTTCATGCTCACCTTTATACACTTATGGGCATAATTATGGGCTGGTATTTGACCAGAACACCGGTCTTGACCATGATTTATTGGTTTTTGAAGTAATGGAATACCAGTCAAGAGATATTTGAAACTATAGGTTTAGTGGGATTATTTCTTTTCCTGTTTTAATGGTGACTAGCACACCCACCAACTCTATTATATGCAGTTTCTCATGTACCCATTGATTAAATCCTGCTCTTGAATTCTCCACAGGTTTAACTGGAGATTGCTCCTGGATCTCAATAGGATGGTCTTGGAAACAGCATGAATGTTCCTCATATCTTGTTCTGAATATTTCCCATATCTTATTTGTATTTTCTAGGGTATCTCCCCCTAGAAATGAGGCCATTTGTCATGGTGCATGATTTGTTCCAAAGGAGTGTGTCTTTTTTTTTTTCCTTTTTTTTTTTTGTGTGTGTGTGTGCTGCGTGCAGACCCTCAGAGTATGTTACAGAAGGGCCAAGGAAACCTTTGAGAGTGTCAGGTGTAAATGGTGGATGGGATCCTCAGTCTGGGCACCAGCTGATGTCATGATGGAGCAGCAGAAAGATGAAGTGAAACAAACTGATATGCTAGTGGAAGGAGAGATTGAGTTGAGACTGGAGCATGTGTAGAGAGATTAACATGTAAATTTGAGAGATGAGGAAAGAGGATTGTGCTCAGCTGAGTGTCTATAGGGTTGGCTTTGGTGAAGAAAACTGGATGGGAGGGAGGAGAGTGAGTTAGGAGAAGCGAGAAAATTCAAAGAAAAGGGAATTCTAATATTTGGAGGAGTTGATTTGGGAGGAGTAAATGAATTTTGGTGTGGTGAAGAATAGAGGAATGTATCTGCTAATGAATTTGCACTGTTAGATGACAGGAGTTCTTAAAGTCTAGGAGCACCAGCCAAAATCTATTATGTGATGTGATGTTATGTGAAAGTACTGTTTAACCAATAAGTGTTCTGTTAGTTCCTCACTACGTCCTGCTGCTGTGACAAAGAAATATGATTTTTGCATGCAACTGTTCAATAGAGTATGCTTCCTATTGTAGCAACACTATTTTTGGTCATCTCAGAATAGTTTGTTGGAGACAGATAGATTTCATAGGAAAATCTCACGGGAATGTGTAAGAAAGAAGGCGAATTGTTAAAGTGAATTTCAGACCATCATTTGGGAAAGCACGGTGTTTACCATAGTCCTCTCTGCAGAGAGAGACTCCTGAGGGCCAGTGCTCTTCTCAAATCGCTTTGAAGATGGAAGTGGCTTGTGAACCTTGTGCTGGATCTGTGCACACAGGTATAACTTAACCTTAAGGTGTAGCTTGTATTGGAGTGAAGAATGAATTGTAAAACTGGGTTTTGGCACAAGGGTGTATTCTCTCTCCTGATCCAAGTCATCAGGGTTGCCAGGAAGCTGCCTGTGAATACTTGTTCAGTTTATCCTTTTGGCCAGGTCTTTGCTTTCTTAATGAGATCACTTCTGTAGCAAGACAAGGATGCCTCAGAAAGTTAATGAAACCTCCAAATTTAAAATTATGCAGGTTAAATCTCAAGCCAATGGATGTCACTTATGTTCCTGCAAATTAATAGAAAGGATACCCTTATTAAATCATCTTCAGGAAAGCAAAATATAATGAGTAGGCTCAGTTTCTTTTTTACACTAACTCTAACATTGCCATAAAGTGGATTACAAAATCAGTACAAAAAATATTGGATAATAAAATGGCATTGGATTTTTCTATCTGATGCCTGTTACTGTCCCTACTCAAAGATGCTCTAAAGTATTCCAGAGGAGATTCTCCCAAAAGAGAAAACTGGATCTGATAAACCAGCTCTAGGCTATAAATATATTAGGACTCATCCCTTTCAATAATATTCCTTTAGAAAACTTTGGCCACATTAACAGTGTCAAAAGCATTAATGAGAGAAAAACAGGACCTTGACAATAGTCCAGGGTGAAAACTGAAGCTAAAGAAGGAACAATTCATGTGTATTATCCTTATGCTGTGTGGTGTTGCTTTTCTCTTTACACCTGAGGGCAGGTGTAAGTATAGCCCCTCATGACAACACAGTGAAACTATTTTATTCAAGTGCTTGGGTATGAGAAGTGAGACAGCCTAGCACTGAACAGCATAGCATGTGAATTTTATAATTTGAAAACACACTGGGAGATATTTTGTTATTGAAACTATGCTACCTATGAGCAGCTTGGCAGACACTGGCATTGATTCAGCTGTTTATCTTCCAATTTCTTTGTGTTCTGAACAGTAAAAATGGTGTTACAGGAGATGGAAGCATTTCTGACACAATTTGGAAATGAAACCAGAGCTATTAAAAGCACACTATACCCCATGTGTGCATATTTATCAAAAGAGATCAATTAAGTCAAATACTCTATTGATTCCTGTAAAGAAAGGTTGAGTTTAATTCAATCAAATGGGACAAGAACAGAAAAATCCATCACTGGCAACTTCCACTGTGCAAGCACGTTGTCAGATTCTGCAGATGATTGCTATAAAATGGGCTGAGTCTGGTTATTGCTGCTAACAGGTATCCAAAGACATTGGCAGAGTAGGCAGTGATGAAAAAGATCACTCAAACCCAACTGTTTTTCAGTTTTCAATAGGCTTGTCAAGTGTGTAGCAAGCGTGTGGAAGGATCTGCTGTGTTTCCTCTGCACTGCCTGACCACTTCACCATAGAAACATCCAGATATACTAAACCTACAATTCTGTACTGGTGTAGCTGGAAAAAAAAAAATATACTTGGATCTAATTTCAGTGTCTTTGCAGGATTCTTGAATTGTACCAAGCAGTGTAAGGACACTTTAGCATTCATGGGGAATTGACCTTAGAATACCTGTACAACAGCTTAAGTTGATAAAAAAATGGTTTTTGCAAGCTAAAATGAGAAAATCTTTATTAACCCAGACAATTTTCTGTACAACAATGTGAATAATATAACAAAATATAGACAAAATGAAACAAATCTCTACAGAAAAATATTATGGAAGCTGTTTTGAATATAGGATGGCATGACTGAGTTTTCTTCCTAAACTGTGATTTTGCACATTCTTTTATGCAAATATTGTCAACACGTCAATATTATGATAACAGTTACATAAACAGAGAGGATTTGGGGTATCTCAGGGTATAACAGAAGGTTATATGTGAAGTCATCTTCACATCACGTGAAAAAACATTTTGATAACTTTGGAAACAAATTTAATTCTCATGTTAAGTGGAATGCACGCACCTTTACAAGTTTGTACTGAAAAGTCTGCAGTTTAGAATATCTCTAAATAAGCTATACAGAATTTCCATACCTTACACAGATACACTGAATATGCTTTGTGTGTATATTCATACAGAGGCAGTTCAATAGCTTTTGTTCAGGTCTTCCAATGGCTAATTGTCATAGCCTCAAGTAGGATATGCTCCCAGATATTGAAAAGAAGATAAACAAACCATGTCAATGCTTTTGTGCAATATTCATCACTGTTTCTTCACATCTGCTTTTTGTACTTACTTGCTCATGCAGATACAAGCTAGATGTCCTTCTTAGAAGGTTGAATAGGAGCTGTGGAACTTCAACAAAACTACAGAGTCTCCTACATGCAAATGCTAATTGAAGTCTGAACATTCATGAACAATTGTAAATAGAACAAAGCAAGAGAAATATTCTAAGGATTTACTTCTGACTGCATATAAGCAGTGCACTGTAGTAAATACCTAATACCTAATATAAATATAATTCACAGTAAGATAGAGATATTCAACAACGTGATGGGTCAGCAAATACTCAATTTCCCATTGATGTGCCAGTTATCCTCTGAAGCACTCTGGTACTTCTCAGTTTTTCAGTTATATGGTGATATTTTGACAGCATAACTCAATATCACTTTAAGAAACTGAGTTTATCTGTTGAGATCTTCCCTGGAATACTTATCCTGAGTCAATGTTACAGATCAGGTACACAAAATGGCTTTTGCAGCCCTTTAAACTAACATATTGGGATGGTTCACATCTGCTCTATCCATGTGAATCTTATGGATAAGATGTGGCTAAAATTATGCCACTTCATATAACTAAACCTTAAAATTAGAAATGAATGTTGCAGGGGAATGAACTCAAGTGAAGAAAAATGCTTTAATGCAGTAAAAATTCAGGAATACAGAACAGTGTCAGAAGTTTTAATACATTAGGCATCCTATTAAAAAAATCCCCTCAAATTTTAAACATTTTTCTGTGTTTGTTTCCTGTTCCTCTCTATGCTTCCTCTGTTCCCTCTGCATCTGAATTGTGGGTGAAAGGCAGTGAAGTGCAGATGATCATATATCTCTGGTGAGCTCTGACTTGTCCTTAATGGGAGCTGCTTCAAATATCCTTGCTCACACATGCAGTGAGAAACAGCACAAGAAAGCAAGAAACTGCATAAAATGATGTTTGCTGCTTCTGTATGTAAGAAAAAAATACTAGGATAGCAAGCTGTATTTACACAGGAATTGTAATCACATCAACATACAAAACCATATATGGTAGAAATAGAGCTTTGGAAGGCATGTGTTGTATCTCTGTGGTTTGTGCATCACCTTGCCTCCCTGCAAGGACTCATTTGTCTGTAACACTGAGACACACCTGCTAAAATTGGTACCACCTTGTGCTCAGCACCCTATCACACACAATGAAGATAATCTGTATTCCCAAGCATTTACAGTGAATAGAGATAGATGATAAACTGGTCGTTATTTTTATTTACACAGCAGGGAATCAAGGCACAGGTTTCAGTCAAGCTTAAGAATTTAGGAGAGTGCCAAAACCAGGCTTTAATCCTTTAGCAAATCCTTTAGCAAATAAAAAGGTCTTTTTCTTCCCTCACAGAAACTTCAATGTTGACAGTGCTACAGAGACAAATCTGTGTGAGTGTTGTAATAGAAATGTTAGGACTGATGTGAATTGGTATGTGTGGTTCTGGGAGCAGCAGAAAGAAGGAACAGCTGGAGAAGATATTAATGCCATGTCCTGTTCCATGGCACCTCTATTACCATGTCACTGTGACCCATCATAAGTATGTACAGTTTTTCAGGAAACATAGTGTGGGGATTGCAGCCTAGAAGAAGGAAGAGCCAAGCTATTTAAAGAACAAAGCAAGCAGCAGAAAACCAGTACAAACCATAAGAGAAACAAATAAACATGAAGTATGGTAAGCAAATCCTAAAGATCCACAGAGCTGGAATGTTTGGAGAGATTGACTATCAGCTTGCAATGACTACAGAAGATCAGACTAAAGACTAGTAATGTTTCCAAACTCAGAGGAATCCAGGGCACAGGAAGAGAACAGGAAGTGAACATCCTTCGTATTTCATGTCCTCTTAAGGAGTTTTTGGCAGACACTTCAGTGCCTGACTGCTGAGCAGGCCACTCTGATATAAGCATCTCAATGATTGTAAGCAAGTGGGTACAGAAGCATAAAATCACTTCTGTTTAAGTTTTGTTGCATGCCTATTCTCTTTATGGTCTCATGTTAAGATTTGCTACTTGCTTGTTGCAGTATTGTAACACTATTTGTTGCATGCAAAACCTTAATTTTGACTGTTCAGTGTGCACATGTGCATGTTATTTTGTAAAAATCTACTCTTGCCAGAGGTCAAAGTAAAAACTGGTCTTTCTAGCCAGTTAGATGACTGCAAGGCTTGGCTCTCTATGTTTTCCAGCAACTCTAGAAAGTCACACTGTTTTTCTAAGTGTGCAGCATTTGAAATTCTGTTATGACTGGAACTATTAGAGACAAATCTGGGGAGTGATCTTTGATACAAAAGCACCTTGTCTAGTCTTATTGTTTTTTTCTAAAGCAACTGACTATTCATTTGACAAGTTTTCATTACAAAAAGGGCTGAAATTTATTCCTTTCTTCATCTCTTTGAATAGTATTTTAAAGACAAAATAACTCTCATCAGGTTATTTTGCACCCCAGCTTTTAGGCAGCTGCTTGTTCAAGATGGCTTCTTTTAAATTTGTCTAGGGAAATACTGTGTTCTTAGAACTGGTCAACTATTCAGTGGCAGAACTGGGCTTCTTTGGGTTGGCAGTGTTGTGTCTGCTTTGTCCTACAGACAAATGAAATGCTGGATTATTTGCAGGGGAAAGAATAATGTTTCCCTGCATCTGGGTCAAAAGCAATCTTTGCTATAATAACTTTTTCCAAGATAAATCCAACAACCACAACAACAACAACTACAATAATAACAATGTGTAGAACATTTCATCTACAGACATTACTCCTGTGGTTTTTTTGGGAGTCTGCTGTGGTAGATAAACTGTAATATAAAAAGTCATTCCAAGAAACAGCACCTTATATAAAGAAAGATTTCTAGATAAATTTCTTCTGTTCCCATATATACTACCCACTCCTCACACATATACTTTGCATTTATACTGCATTCTCTTATGCTCAGCCTGGTTACTTCAGCTTTGACAAAGGCCCTTGGGTGGGCAAGGGGTCATGACCATGCTGAGCTGACCTGGAAGTTCACTGACCCATGTAGTTTACACAGTAAAGCAGAGAGTCTGTGGAAAAACAGGTACCTATATGCTTTTCTCACCTTCAGAATACTGTTGCAGATGTGAAAGGATGTAGGTTCAGCTCCAGCTTTGAAAGGCTGTGGCTGATTTTGGTTCTCCTCAACAATTTATATGTTTTCTTTTTGGAAGTGAGAGTGAGGTCTTCAAATCAGGTTTCAGGTATTTCCTCTGCCTCAGCTGAAATGTTGCACAGTGCACAAGGCTTTTCTGCTCAGTCTGGCCATTTGAAAGCCTTTGTGCAGCGGTAAAAACTCTGTGTCCTTACGCTCTGTACCGTGCACTTCTGTCAAGGTCCAACTTTTCTAACCTTGTTGTGAAAAACTATGGTGCTCATACAGCTCTGTCCTGGAAATACCTGTGCCATGGGAAAATCAGATGCCCTCCCTTGCCTGTCTTTATAATCATCAGGTCAATGCTGTGCTCAGGGATAATTTCTAGCATTGTGAACACACTGCTTTGTTGGATGTTTTTAAGATGATAGAATTATTGGTCTGGGCTTTTTTTTTTGGGTGTTGGTTTTTTTTTTTTTTTTTTTTTTTTTGGGTGCTGGTTTTTTTTTTTTTTTGGTAGAAGATAGTTTTTAATACTTTCTTCTGGTACCCAGAATAAAAGCCTTGTAGTCTAAACAGGGTTTATTTGTACACGTATCAACCACTGTCCTTCAGAACCAGACAGTATTGTTAACGTATTCCCCTTGTTTAGAAATCTCGGTAAAATTCACTGGACCTCATTGCTATGGGTATTCTCCCCTCTTTTCATTTTAGCTTGTCATATCAAATCAGTTTTGCCACAGTTTTTCAGATCTGTCTGTAAGATCATACTTGTCCACAGTGAGAGAGAATCTTTCATGCTTTGATGCAAAGTACACAAGAGTTTGTGCAAGGAGTTTTTTTCAGATAAAAGGAAGATACTATGCTGCATGCAAAGCTTTGCCTGTCCTGCAGCACTTTGGTTGCTTTTAAAATAGCATTGTGGGTTCTGAGCTCTAAACTTCCCTGCTCTAGGCAAACCCCAGAACTGCTTTTAGGGATCTGTCCTCTGGCCAGCCTTCTATGACAAAAGTTAAAAGATAGTTCACAGTCATTAGTTTGACAACCAAAAGAACAAATAACAAGCCAAAGTGTGCTTTTTTTTGGAATGGACTCAACACAAATGTAGTGAAAGGAGGTGGGCTTGAAACCTTCCTGTCACAACCCTGCTGCAGTGACAAGATATTATAAGATCCTACATTCTCCTTGCCACATATTTTGTCAGATGTATAACAATACATACAATAACATACAGGCCTGAAAGGAGAAAGGAAAACTGGAAGGTAGTATGACAAAAAAACTCTGCAAAAGTTGCTCATCTTTTATGGAACTATAGTCAGCCTTAGAAACATTTATGTTCCTCTTAAATGAAGGGAAATACCCAGTAACAATTGGTATATCCAGATGTATCGAGATTGTCAGCAGAAACAGAATAGGTATTTAATATGATACCACACAAAATTCTTGATCTGAGCAATTTCAAATGCTTAGATCAAGACTAGAAATAAACCATGAGACTTGTAATGTACTTTATCTGGAAAAGCTACTTGCTCTAACCACCATTCAAAAGTAGTGTCTGTGGCAGCTACAACAGCAGCTGTTTGTAAGTGTCACTTGCAGGAAACTGTAATGGTCCAGATCAATGTGCTTTTCTGAACATGTTGAAAGTCATGGGAAGCATATACATGCTATCTGCCAGCAGAGTACATCATAGTGATCTGCGTTCAATTAATTTAATCTTGTATTATAAGTATGTCAGCAACCCATAACATTAGGGTACCTCTGAGGAGGGGGAGATTCTGAGAAATTCTGCATCTTATTCCTTTCTCCTTAAACACTTAATCTGCCATTCTACTGCACTGAAAGAGTTGCATCACCACTCAGTACTCCATGGTCTAAACTCATCTGTGCTGTTTGATAGCTCAGGCATTAAACATGCAGATGATTGCTAGTGTCAAGATTTAACTGCTCTACTTTTTATATCCAGGGCAGAGATGACTCTAAGGTGGTGGGTTGAAGAGTAGGCATACTGTGGTCTTGAACTAACGAAGTGTGGGACATGGCAAGAGTCTGATTTTGATTTAGTCATGAATTTTGAAATGTGCCATTCCTGTGCATTGATTGGCAATTGAGAATCAGAGTAAGATAGCTATGACAGACTTTGATACCAGCTTTTTTTTCTTATTAACATTAATTCAGGAAAACTGTTATCCCCATGTCTGCCCTGTTGCTAGCAACTGCTATCTTAGATGACTGCTTTATATCTCCATAAAATTTTCTACATAGAGGGAAGCAGGAGGATGAACATTCTTTTAGGCCTTTTTTGCACATTATTCCCAGCTGTAGAATGACCTTCACTACAAGAACTCTTGGCAAATAAGCAATGCCATGTTTACTTGCTGTCCAAATAATAGCTGTGGAGGTGGTTACTGGCTAGAAGGCTCAAAGCATTCAAATAAAAGCAATTAACAAAATCAGTATTGCAAGACAGGTAGGCAAATTGGCTTTCTAATTTTGTGGGGCTTTTTGGATTGTGGTTACTGGCTAGAAGGCTCAAAGCTTTCAAATAAAAGCAATTAACAAAATCAGTATTTCAAGACAGGTAGGTAAATTGGCTTTCTAATTTTGTGGGGCTTTTTGGATTGCCTTTGAAGCACCTAGCCTATAAATGCAGAGATTATGTTTCCCTACTACATACCCAAATCCAAAGGAAGGCATTTTCCTAGGGGTTTTTCCTTTAATGCAAAGAAGGAATCTTGTGGCTATGTACTGGGCTAGGACTTGGGTGTCCAATCAGCTTTGACACTGATTGTGAATTTTGACAAACTGTCACATCTCTGCCTTGCGCACAGAAAACAGGACTTACTTGTTACTCGCTCTCTTTCTGGGTTAGGCTTCTTGACAGGGAATTTTCTGTAGCAACAGAACAGTGGGCTGACTGCTGTGTACAGCTTCTAGCCCTGCTGTTGTCTTCTTACTGAATAAAAGCTGGCATTACACGTTGAATTGAAACCTTATAATCTCTCTGCTTTTGAAGAGGAATTTGGGCTTGAAGCCCTTGTCTAGTACTCCTAAAACATCTCAAGGACATGATGCTGTTTTGTATAAATATAGTAAGGGCCAGTCATGAAACTGATGTTAATATTCATACCATATACTTTGTTTTGAAAGCTTATTTTTTCACTTACACCGTTGTGTGATGTTTTAAAGTGCTAAAGTCTGGAACAAAGCTAACTTTTGTTGAGTAAAAACCTAACTGATTTCTTAAAACTTTGGAAATGTTTAATAAAGTCAGATTGAAAAGAAAATACATGACACAGACTCTGAGCACTGCTGAGAAGCTTAGCACAGAACTAAATCAGTGCTCTGCTGCTTTTGGCTTCAGGTTTGCATAAATAAGCTTCCTCGTATATCAAGCCCAGAAAGATGCACCCTGCACATGCAATGCAAAGCAAAACTAATATTTGGATCCATAGCTGCTTTGAAGAGAACTGTTTGAAGGGAAAGAGGTAATCAGACCTGAGACAGTGAAAAAGATGGATATAGTAGGATTTAATTTCATAAGGAACTTTGAACTTCAACTGTATTTGAAAATGTTAATAATAGCTTATCTTACCTTAAGCAGTGTGGCCCTACCTTATCACAACTTCTTTACCAGGACTTGTACTATTCCCCATAGGATGTGAATTCTCATATTAAAATACTTTATAAAAATACTTTATAGCACACAAAATTTAAACCACCAACATGAATAAATTTACATTTTTATCAATCTGACCTTCCTTTTGCTGTGGCATACACAAATGGCCTGGCTTCAGGGCAAGCTACAGTAAGTAGTGATTGGATCTACTGTTGTGTCATGACACCTGGAAACAGAGCAAGAGAAGCAACAGAGTATTTTGGTGTTAAGTCTCTGACCTGGTTAAGACATTTTTTTCTTTAATGTCTCAGTCTCTGATGAAGACTGCCTTAGATCAGCTATAGTTCAGCTAACCTGAAATAAGAGTCTGATAATGAGGCAGAAGAAATTCTGGTTAGCAGAATGTTTCTGCTTTCTGTGCATCTGCCTTCAGTGTCCTGGGCAAGTATATTATTGTGTAGCTCAAACCTCGGGGATTTCTTCTTTAAATATTAAATGTCCAATTTTTAAGACCATATCAGGTTCCATTCTATGAGCCTTACTCAGCTTTTTTTCTTAAGGTGGCTACGTAATTTTTAAGTATGTAATTTAATTATCAGTTATCAGGCTATCTTGTTCATAAACTGGATGCTTTCCTATTTTCTCATGTCAAGGATTTCAGTAGCCATAGACTTACTACATATGATAATAGAAGAATGATTTTCACAGTAGAATGCTGTCTCCTGAAAAATCGCTGTCTTGTGAAGTTCTGTATTTTGTTCTGGAAAAAACACTCACCCAAGAACAAGCTAAGCATTGCTCTGTTTTTGACAGTGGATGAGATCAGTGCCTGATGAGTATGTTAACACAGACACTAAAAAATAGAAATTGCAGATTAGACACTAAAAGCAGCCTGGGGGTATTGTTTTGTATTTTAATGCAATGTGGTTTCCTAGCAATCAAGCTACATTTACTAACAGTCTCCAAATATTGAGCACACTCTTTATGAAAAAAGGTGTTACAAGCTAAGAAGTTCAAACATTCTTTTTCCAGGTTATGTATGAAGAATAAAAGGTTTGTTTTTGAGATCAAGAGAGCCTGTACCAGGTACTGGTGAAGAAGCTAGAGAGCAAGCTAAGCAACTAGTAAACTTCGAGCTGCCCAGGAAAGTCTGATTATGAATCTTATGCACAGCTTTCAGCCATACAATTATCTGACACTAACAGTACTCTGAAAGAGAGCATGATGTTTGAATTAGTGAGTTGAACTTTTGGCAGAGGTACAGGTCCTATTTTAAAACAGCTCTGTATTTGGAAACTACATAAGCCACTTTTTTGTTTTGAACTTCTGGTTTATGAAAAGATATGCAGTGCAGTCCTGGTGTGGGGAAAAGTACCTGCTCAGCACCCACCAGTTACTCCCTTTGATCAGGGAGTAGTATCTTAAGTATCTTACCCAGTTCCTGGGTAGTATCTTAACCTTCTCACAAACAATCAGAGTGGAAGTCCTGCTGTCAGCTTAAATGGAAACAGAGAACAAGTCTTTATAGCAGCATGACTTCAGAAGATCTTTCTTTTTGCTCTGTGAAATATGGAACTGGAAATGCTCTTGGTGATGGTGGTTGGTGGATTCTAACTGAAAGTTATTATTAACAGATAGTGATGAATGGTTGTTCTCTTTCTTTCAGTTGAACTCCTTGAAGCCCATGAATGAAAAATGGGTTTGGTGCTAAATTGTCCTGTGCTAAAAGCCTACAATCAAATGTGCATTTTACAGTCAGTTGAGGTCCTTTGGTTCCTCCACTAAGAGAAGAATTTCTGCATATACATGAACTCTGACATTTGGAATAGTGATTTTATATTTCTCTCTATTCAAGAGTTGCCACTCTGCCCAAGATGATGTGGACAAATTGGCACAACTTTTGGTTGACTGAGCAGCAACCTGCTAGCACTCCTGGTGAGTCTGGCTTGGAGGACCAATGTTTGATTTTACAACAATACAGTTTATGTTAATAAGAAGATTTATTCCTATCAGAGAAGAAAATATTTCACAGAACACTGATGATTTAAAATATTGGCCTTACATAGTTTCTTTCTATTTACTTGGAGCTCCTAATAAATCTAGGCTTTCTGGATAATTTGAGGCAGGGCAAGGGACTATCACTTCTACTTTAAGCTATCTAGTGGTTGCTAATAGAAACTGTCCATCTGATTCCCTCTGGCCCCTGGAATTGCAGTAATCATGGCTGAGTTTGCTACATCATTCCCAAGTGACTACCTTGTATATGAACAAGCCAGAGAAACAAGATCCTTTGAAGACAAGTTCAGAGATGAGGTCATAAGCTTATCCCTCTTTCTTATCCCTTGTTAAACATGTGCTTGAAATATCAGTGGGTTTGTTTCTTCTGTAAGATTAGTTTAGTGTTAGTACCCTAAAGGTTCACTGATATGCATTGTTATACCTGCAATTAACCCAGTTATTTTTACTGAGATTTGCTGTGCGAGGAGAAAGGAGAGAAGGGATTGTAACATAAAGTGCCATAGGAAGAAGAGGCTACTTATGAAAGCTAGTATGTACTATTGATGTACTTTGAAGCACAATTCAAGACAAACAGAAAAGTGAAAGGAACATGAAAGGAGCAAGGCACAGCTGTGGCTTGACAGGAGAAATTGCTTTTGTTAGTGTGGACATAGTGTATTTTGCTGGTACTACTGTTCTGGCCTTGTGTTGCAGGACTTTATGTCAGGTGTGTGTTAAACCAAAATTTTTGTAGGATCATTCTCCCTTTCCCACCATTCATTAGAGTTGCAGAGTGGTATGAAGCCAGACAACTTCTAATTTCTGAGAACACGTATTCCCCTAAAATATTTTAGGCTGTCAAGAACTGGTCTGTCAGATCTTTGAACTGGAAATGTTTCAGTAGTGCTCAACTGCTCAGCCCAAAGGTGTCTGTGAAGGGTAATGCTGCCACTCCACTCCTATCCCAATGTTTTGCCTAATGGCAACTAAGCTATCATATTAAAGCAACATGAATTCAAGCAGTTCATGAATAGTTCCACAGAAAGGATTGCTGCAATACAGCTGTGCTTCCATGCACATTAGATGTGAGATATAATGAAAGAGTTTGAGAACATATTGCCGTATTCAGCCAAGTGGAAATTTCATCTTTTCAATACAGCTGACTGCTTGAAATATAACAGGATAGCAAAATAATTTCACTAGTTGAAAATACGCTATTTTTGTAGCATTGTACCCTCCAAGACTGATGCTTTTGATGTCAGATGCCGTTTCCACACCTATCAGAAACACAGTTAGAAATAAATTTTATATACACTATGGGTTGTTCAGCATGGTATATCTCACAGAGACACTGATGCCAAATAGAGGACACAGGGTGTTGACCTAATTTTGCCTTTTGACTTTCCTAGAAAAGAAGGTTTAGTTTCACAACATCTTTCCCTTGTTATAGCTTTGTCTTTTGTATTTTAATAGATAGAATTTTAGAATCATAAATTCATGGAACAACTTATACCAGAAAAGATCCTTAACACCATTGAGTTCAGCTATTAACCCTGCACCACTAAACCATACCACATCTTTTAAACACTTCAAGGGATGATGACTTCTTTGGAAAGTCTAGTCTAGGGCTCATCAAGCATTTCAGTGAAGAAATTTTCCTAATATCCAATCTAAACCTCCCCTGCTACCACATGAGGCTGTTTCCTCTTGTCCTATTGCTTGTTCCTTGGGGGAAGAAACTGACACCCACCTCACTATGACTTCCTTTCAGAGATCAGTGAGGTCCCTCATCAATCTCCTTTCCTCCAGGCTGAACAGCTCTCTCCAGTGCTCCTCAAGACTTGTGGTCCAGACCCTTCACCTCAATGTCCTGCTGTGAGAGAGAGGCCCAGGACGGAACACAGGATTTGAGGTGTGGCCTCCCCAGTGCTGAGTACAGGGGGACAATCCCTGCCCTGCTCCTGCTGGCCACACCATTGCTGGAACAGGCCAGGATGCCATTGGCCTTCTTGGCCACCTGGGCACTGCTGGCTCATGTTCAGCTGCTGTCAGCAGCACCCCCAGCTCCTTTTCCTGTGGCAGCTTTGCAGCCACTCTGCCCCAGCCTGTGGCACTGCCTGGGGTTGTTGTGACCCAAGGGCAGGACCCAGCACTGGCCTTGTTGAGCCTCACACCACTGGCCCTGGGCCATGATCCAGCCTGCCCAGATCCCTCTGCAGAGCCTTCCTGCCCTCCAGCACATCAGCACTCCCACCCAGCCTGGAGTCATCTGCAGACTGACTGAGGCTGCACTCAATCCCCCATCCAGGTCACTGAAGAAGATATTAAACAGAACTGGCCCCAGAACTGAGCCCTGGGGAGCACCACTGGTCCCTGGCCACCAGCTGGATGTAACTCCAGGCACCACCACTCTCTGGGCCCAGCCATACAGATGGTTTTTTACCCAGTGAAGAGGACATCTGCCAAAACCATGAGCAGCCAGCCAGGAAAATGCTGTGGGAAAATAAAGTCCAGGTAGAAACATTCTTAGCCTTTTCTTCAACTACTAGGCTGGCAATTCTGCCATAGAAGGAGATCCTGTGTGGAACCTGTATTTAACAAACCCCTTCTGGCTGGGCCTGATTACTTAATCCAGTGTGTGCCATGTGATGGCACTCAGGATGAGCTGCTCTATGACCTTCCCTGGCATCAAGGCCAGGACAGACCTCTGTAGTTCCCCAGATCCTGGGGTCATAGAATCATACAATGGTTTGGTTTGGAAGTCTAGTCCAAACCCCTGCCCTGGACAGGGACGGCTTTCCTAGACCAGATTGCTCAGAACCCCATCCAGCTGGGCCTCAAACACTGCCACAGCTTCTCTGGTAAATCTGTTGCAATATCTCACCAACTCCACAATAAAGAATTTCTTCTAATCTAAACCTACCATCTTTCAGTTTGATTCCATTCCCCCTTGTCCTGTCATGCCATGTTCTTGTGAAAGGTCCCTCTCCAGCTGCCTCTGGGCTGAAAGGCTGCAATAAGGCCTCCCCAGAGCCTTCTCTTCTCCAGCTGAACAACTTTCATTCTTTCACCCTGTCCTCATAAGCCTCCCTCCAGGCTTCTCATCATCTTTGTGGCTCTAGATCCTCTTTCTAGCCCTTCTTGTAGATGGGTGACACAGTTGCCAACCTTCAGCCAACTGGGACCTCCCCAGTTAGCCAGAATAATGGAGGAAAGTGGTTCGGTGAGTTTTTCCACCAGTTCCCTCAGTACTCCTTGGTGGAGGGTAGGGTGGCTAGGTGCTTTGGTTCTCCTGTGCATCACTGTGTTGGTCTGAGTTGGAGCAAAAGCTCTCAGCACAGCAAGTGTTCCTCATCTTACAGCTCCCCTTTAACATTATGGAAAACAAGTCCAGAAAAAGAAAACTTCATTTGGAAGATGTAATCATGCCTTGGATAATCAGAAACGTGACAGCAATTCTTCAGTGTTTAATGAAAATATATTACTCATTGCAATCCAGAAAAGTAAAGGCAGTTTTTATTTCATGTCCTCACACTAGATAACTATGTGCTGCAATGCAACAAATGCTCTCTGTGTGGGGCAATCCATGTAAATATTTTGTGCTTCTAAAATATGAGGGTGGGGAAATCCCTTAGGATTTTCTTCTTTTCTTCAAACTAGTTATTAGCAGTAGCTCAGCAGAGACATGATGCGGAATAATTTGTGTTTCCAAACCAGGGCCCTAGTTCCCTACAGCTTTTGTTACTCTGTTGGCTGTGTAGTGGGGGTTACTACGCCTTACAGCCTGCCAAGGCACTGCTCTGCTACAAGGCACTGCTCTGCTTCAAACACTTTCTTCAACCAGCCAAGCAGTTGGCTTTATCTTCTGACTCACATTGTCAGCTTTGTGCTTGATCATGAGATTCACAGGCCTGCAACAGAGCTAGGCACCAGCCTTCTGGCAGAAAACTGTCCAAGTAGCACAAACAAGACTGAGGGGTTTTGCATGCCAGTCTCACTAAAAGACAAATAACTAGTTCCTCTCTTTTTTATTTATTTTATTTATTTTTTTTAAATTTTTTTTAAACACCTGGAACGACAAAGGAAGCAAGTTTCACTTCAGCATATAACTATTCTGGGCCAGTAAAACAGTTCTCAAAAATCTTCCTTACTAAGGCTGAAGGTCTGCAAAAAATAACATCGAATACTTTGTTTCATTTATACAGAAAAATGCAGCAATAATCAACACCTCTGAGCAGGGTGCAATACACTTTGAAACACAGTGTTATGTCCTCTGACAACATGGGCAGTAGTAAATGAGCAGTGAAAGTGCTTGAAGTGGATGAAGCATCCTCCAAGCTCAAAACACAATCACTCCATGTTATCACAGATTAATTCTGTGGAGGACTCATAGCTGCTGTCATATGTCTCTCTTAATGCAGATGGATTTCTCTCTGATTCTGCAGGCAGACGTACATCTGTGGGGCTGCATTGACTTCAGCAGGTGCAAGAGATTGCAAGTCCCTTAAAGCTAAAAAAAACATAAGAAAATGGGTTTTCTCTTTGTATGCATAAGAAACGTCTGCTCTTTTGGCTGGTAAGGGACAACACAGAGAATCAATCTGAAAATCAGAGGACAATCAGCACTTCGAAGAACTAGGCTTGTACTGAAAATTTACTGGGAATGTTTCTTTCCTTTTATCAATGAGGGTAGTGGGGAAGGCAATGGAAGAGCAAGAAGTCTGAAAAAATGGAATGCATATTATTATGTCTTGATATTTTAGAAAACATTCTTTTTCAGATGTTAATACAGATTTCATTGCTTGCAAATTGCTCCTTCATATGGTTTTATGATTTTTGTGATATGGTTTATAAATAACTGATGAAGTAGTTCAAGGAAAAGCACAACAATTACTTAAAAGGATGCTGTCAAAACGTATGTTACCTTTAAGTTTTTTTCCTAACCTTGAATATTTAATGACTTAATTTTCCCTGTTTCTTCCTTGAAAAAGAGCTCCACCATTCAGCTAGAGAGGTGATTTTTCTAGAAGCAGAGCACACTAGTATCTCAGTTTTTCTTAGTATGTGTGTATTTTTGAGGATATGTGAAATGACATGCAAAAAGTATGCTTAAGTTTTTAGTAGATACTATATGTTCTATATGTTCACTATATGTGAACTCTTCAAATCGGTTTTGAAGAGGGCCCATGCCTGGTTTGGATGACATTTCCAGACACTGAAAGTTTGTTGGTGCTAAACACAAGTATGGAAAATGGGCAGACATGGACCCTATTTTTGTGGAACTCTGAAGGAAACCAGTTTCTTTTTCTCATTACCATTTTTAAATTGAGTTCAAAGTTCATCATTCTTCATTGCTTTTCCTAGAGGCAGAGTAGGAATCAATGCTGGAACACTGTTTACTTAAGTGAAAAGTGTATATCATTCACATTTTGGAGCCACAATCATGAAATTACAGGGGACAATTTTCTTGCTTCCATTCATAAAAACTCTCTCATCCAGCTTTCAGCTTAAAACTTTACTTGGCTTTTCCTCAGTCTACACAGAGGTGCCTCTTTTGCCTTCTTCCTGATCTTTCCATTGTTTTGGATGCATGATACAAAAATCCGCAATCAAACATATGCTCTTGTTTTGTATTTATTTGCCACTGCTGTTTAGTCCACAAGGAAACCTTCTGGACCATGATTCAATCTCTTTTCAAACACTGTTATGTGCCAATAACTTATATTCTAAAATACCTTGATATTTTAAAAGAAATAATTATAATTGTAATTATTCTAAAATCACATGCAAGCTGCTAGGGATTTAGGACAGATAACAGCAACAATACTTTCTGCTTTATGAAGTGTTGGCATGGAGATATTCACTGAGTGATGACACAGATGTAATGTTTACAGCTGAATTTTTCTGGATCTGCTTTTTTCCTTACTCTTGCTGAATTTTATTTGGTTCACAGCTTCCTCCAACAGTACGTGCTGTGAGGTGAGTAAAAAGTGACAGTCTTGTTACAGCCATTTAGAGTGAATGGATCTTCTTGCTGTATAAAGCAAAGCTGAAGTGGTAAGATAAGGGAAAATCTGTGCTGTGGAGGAACTGAATCCATATTTTGTCAGAGATATTAAGATAAGGCTAATTGATTTTGGTAAAAGCTCTAGAAGTTTTCAGAGAAATTTACAGCTAAACATTTTTTCTAAAAGAAATTTTGACAAATTCTTTTATGCTTTAATATGCCATGTACAATACAGCAATTAGGAAAAGTAGAAATTAAGTAAAATTTATAGAGGAGAAACTTGTAGTTATGAAGTTCCCTGGAAATATTTAGAAAGAGAGGGATACACAGGTTCTTAGTTTAGGTCTATAGGTGAGTTTATTTGAGTTTGATTCTTTATATTGGCAAGACAGCAAATCCTTTACAAGGGTTGGGGACAAATCAAATGCAAATCAATCATAGATTTCCCATGTAGATCTTCCCCAAAAAGTCCTTTCATTGTCAATTTGTCAGCTTTAGGGAATGTATCTTAGTGATGTAGTTTTGAGATGTGCTCCATGTGGCCGGTGACTACAGCTGAATGTTTTAAGAGCTCTTATAAAGATGGCAAGCAAACAGCTTTCTTACATGATGGCTTGGTCTCTACAGCAACTTTTCAGGGAGGACGTCATCAGTCCAGAGGAAGAAATATCAGCATCTTCACTGTCATGCTTTATCATCTTAGAATAACACAAATCTCTCGAAAAGCAGACAACTCGGGGTGCTTCAGACCAGATTGGGTTCATTGAAACAATTCAGGCTGTGATCCAAAACTCATTGAGGTTCAATGGAGAGGTTCCTGATCACTTTCAATAGCTTTTGAATCAGAGCCTTAAAGATGGTGTTTTGCTGTCAGAAATTATTTAGTCAGACCATGAAACCTAAGTATGTATTTCTCAGAGGAGCTGGAAACCACTGAAATCGGTCCATTCCCTGCAGCCACATTACGGATTATGCCTGATTGGCAAAACTTTCCAGAACGTTTAATCTTCAAATTAATTTGATGGTCCTGCTCAGCACAGGGTAAACACAGGAGCAAACTGTTCTGCAATATTTATTCACATTTTTAAATGGATTATTGTCAACAGTACTTTTTCCTCTTTGTTTACCTTTCTGATAAATCATTCTAGTGAACAAGTTTGCTAGCTGGAAGGGATTGCTGATACAGCGAACCTTAAATTGGTTGCAGTCTGCAGTCTATTAGCAGTGAAATCCATGCATGCTACAGACAGAGGTGTGGCTGCAGCTGGGGTGGTTATGCACAGGCTGCTTTTGTACTGCCGGCTGTGCTGAGTGGTCTGTTTATCCAGCAAATCACAACACACCACGTAGCCATTGCAGACTGAGCTGTCTCTGTATCCTAGCAAACATAAGGCTGGCATTGCTTTCTCTAGTGGAGTCACTGGTATAGCTCCCACTTTTGGCAGGCTTTAGTGTGTAGGAAAATGTATCACTTTTAACACCTACTAGTTGCAGAAAATTTATGTATGACAGAGAAAATGCACACCAGCAAATTTTTAATGAAGTGTCCAGCAGTGGTAGGAAAATTAAGAAGGTAGACTGGATGCCTAATTTGTTAATACTTCACTGAATCTACATTTTTTTTATCAGTAAAGATCCTGTAACTTCCATCTCTTAAGAGATTTACCTTTTCTTTTCATTGCCATGCAATGACAATCCAGAGGATTGCACCGTTGTCTGTTGCAAGCAGAAAGAAAGGATGAGTCTGATTCATGGTTTGGACTAAGTTTTTAGAGGTCTGGATTCTTTGTTTTTTTATTGCTATACAGACTGTCTTCTAAGAACTTGCTCAATCTCTAGGTATAGAATCCCAAAGATAAGTGGCTGATGTGTATGTCTGAAGCATGAATAGCTAGATAGCCAACCAGGGATTGTTGGTAATAGCATACTGAGAGAAAGAACAAAATACGGTTGGAGAAGGAGCCATGCATGTTCTGGTTACAGGAGTAATGCCAGTTTAGCATTATGTGAGTGTAACCAAGTTTTCTGACAAACTGTTAATGATGGGTCATTCTCAGAAGCTGCCCAGTGCCATCTGACACCTGAGGATACAAGCTGGGTGTTAAATGAGGTAAGGGAGAAAAGGCAAACCCCATGAGGCAGGGTAGAATTTCTCTGTCTTCACAAATGACTCAGTTGCGATAACTCCCTCTGGGAGTGGGGGAAGGCACCACAACAGTCACATCCATCCTCAGGGGGTCATCTCTGCTAAGGGACTTAATGGCACCAGCAGAATAGGCTGCTGCAATGACTTAGATCATCAAGGACTTCCAAATATCCTGTGACACTGCTACGTCATCCATTGTGAAAGTTCCCTATGCTGTGGGCAGTGCTGAGCATTCCCACCTGCACCTTATTATATTTTGTATTTACATACATATGTATACGTATACATATACTATATCTGTATATTATATTTACATTATATATGTACATACATGATCTTTGGGTTTGGGGATTTGGGAAACCACCACTCAGTGGGTCAGGAGAAGGAGCAAAAGTTCCCCAGGATCACTGCTTTTGACAAGACTGCAACTATTCACTTCAACAGGACTGCAAACACCACTTGATAGGATCCTCTGATTTTTGTCATTCCTTTTCAACAATAAGCATTTATGAATGTTTTGTACTCTCTTCCCCTTAGGGGTGGGACTAGGGAAAGAGCTTTTACTCCCAGTAGATAGTGAACAGAAGACTATAGACTACATGGAAACTTTTACAATCCTTTACATTCAGAAAGAAGCTGTTCTGGAAGGGCAGTCAGACAAGTAGGAGAATAAAGTGGGTTTATTGCACCATGCACACTCTTTCAGTTTTAAAACATCATCCACTGTGAAGGACATGATTATGCATGATCCTCATGGATAGGAAGATATGCCAGCAAACAGGATACAGCTGAAAGTATTAACTGTCCACAAGCAGGTGTCCAAGATGGCTCATCCTGCACACTCATCCTACACAATTCCAAATGTATACAAATGTTAGGTAAGTATATATAAATACTTAGCACAGTAGTCTTTAAGACAAGACAGTATACTGACAAAAACTGTAAATCAGACAAGTTTGAAGAAAATGTTGGTTAGTACTACTGCTTCTCCAAGCAGTAGCAGGATGTCTCCAGCAAGATCCTGCTCATGGCATACCTGGTAACCTGGTCTTCCCTTCTTGATACTGCTGGGCACATGAGTGTCTGATGCAATTTAAGGTGTATTCTGTAACACCATCTTTCCATTTAGAGCATAAAGTGAAGGAGGATACTATGACTGAAACTGCAGACAGCAACTTCTAAAATTTTTTAGTGGCCGTATAACAGTCTCGGAAATAAGGGGCAAAGAGAGAGATCATTTATATGAAGCAAAGCAAACCTTCAGGCCTGGACTCAGGTGAATTGTGTATCACATATTAGGTATTGAGCTACTTGTAGTACCACGTGTGTGCAGAAAAGATACTAAAAAACATTGAAACATACCACTGGAGCCCTGGGAAGGTTTAATTTTTCTCTTTCCTTTTTCTTTACCATTTTCTCTTAGCTGTTGCAAATTCTTCTGAACATATCACTGGACAATTGAGGAAAAATTGGGAAATTTTCCTTTAGCTATAGGCAGGAATTGTACACAGTTTTCTTTCTTTTCTTAACAAACACTGAGATGCTTCCCTCATTTTATATTACGTAGTATAGCTGAATACAATTATGTTCTGCTAATGCCAATATATCTGTATTATATATTTTCAGTTCATATAAACTTTCTTCAGTCCTGTTACACGAACCTCCCCATAACAGTGCTAACACCAGAAATGACTGAGTACCACTGCTTGTCCAGTTGTAATAATCAAAAGGTATGTCTTGCATCTTTAGGACTTTACATCTGCTTTACTTCCTCTTGTAAAATTCTTAAAAAGAAAATTTGAAAGCCTAGAAGCAAATATTCTAATCATTACGTGTACAATAAAACCCCAATGTGTGTGTAATTCTCAAACATTCAGGATGCATTGTGCTTTCTGTTCTGTGAGCTATTTACAACTTTAACATAAACAGCTAATGATGTTGAATTTATTCTTCCCTGAAGAAACCTTTTTTTTCTGGATGTGATGCCTGGTTGTTCAGTACAAGGACAGATGCTTCTTGCTCTGAAATCTGAAGTTCCAGAAAGTGCCCCTGTGTCAGGGGAGGTCAGCATGTTCCCAGAAGCTGCTTATGGCGAAAGAAATGCCTCCTGCAATAAGGTGCCTGTCTGAATTCTGCAGATAGTATTTCATAAATGCGCTTGGGGGTGGTTAAGGAAACGCCACTCCTGTGCAAAATATTTTTTTCTAATAATTCATGGCAGGCGTCATTGATCCTGAGCCCCGTTGTCCACACCGCTCCCTTGTGTTGCAGGCTGAAAACCCGGCTGCCGCTGCAGCTGGACCCCCTCCCTCTTCTCAGCACCTCCCTGCAGTCCCAGCTGTAAGGATGCCTTGGTCATCAGCCCCCAGTGAAGAGCCACCCCCCCTTCCCAGGACTCCATTCTGCAGGAATCTGGGACAGCTCTGCCATTTGCTTCAGCTTTCTTCCTGTCATACATCCGTAGTTGCTTTGGATTTGCTGCTGACACGCTGCTCCCTGTGGCTTTTTTTTTTTTATGTTCAGCTTCCCACTGGTGGCTGTGGTCCCATCTCCCACCCAAGGGAGGATCAGGCAGCTCCACCCCACCCCCACACTGCTGTGGAGGCGAACAGACCACCCGTGGTTTTCAGAAGAGTTAATGAGGCACTGTGTTCATTCTCCACACAGCTCTTCCCAGCTCAGATTTTCCAGGACACTGAGTTTAACCCTACTTCAAAGCAAAAGCCAAAAGTGAAGCTGATGGTGGCTTCAATCCTTGCAGAGCTGGATCTGCTGCAAAGAACAGTGTACCAGGAGAAGCAGGTTCAAGGTGAACAACAAACTCCCATAAAGAAGCATTCTCTTGCAGAAATTTGGGAGAGGTTCCAACTAATGAAAGGATATGAGTCCTAAACTTGTGGGAAGCAACCAGTTATTGTATGGAAGAAATGCTTTGAAAATATTTGATTTCATGAAGAAGAGTAAATCTAATCTGACTTTCTAAGATATTTAATTTTGGCCTTACTCATCTATCCTGAGGCTTTAAGGAGTCTTTTATCCATGTTGATACATATTTACTAAAAGCTGTCTCCAGGAAGACAAGAGCAGCCTTCTCACACTCCTTTTCTCACCTGTGTTGTAGTGTTGTTAGTAGCACTGAGCAAAACCAGGTGAAAAGTAGCACACTTGCCACTCTCCCCATCTTTCAGCAGAAATGGAAAAACGTCAGTTATTTGAATGCACATAGTACTTTACCATCATACAAACACTAACATCTCTCTGTCTTTTGTTTCTGAATAAAGAGGGCTGGATTTTATGTGTATAGCACAGCTCTGTGAGATCACAGTGGGAGAGGGAGAGAAAACTATTTTCTTTTATCACTTCTTTGGCATGTTAAACCAACCTTGTCTGGGATTAATTTGAGCCCTGGCTCTGTCTATCTCTTGTATTAACATCCCCAGCAGACCGAAAACTACTTTAATTTAAAAAAGGTCCAGGAAAGTGGTTCTGGAGGCTTTCATTGGAACAACTTTCACCAGTGATGGAGCTTGGGGCTGGCCCAAGACTTGACTTTGACTTTGCAAGAGACGTCAGTCTGGTGCCAGCACCATGCTGGTTGTTGCAGAACCCATGTATTACCTACCTCCAGAGCTGCCTTCAAATCAACAACGCTGATTCTTGTGTGTGACTGGAAATACATTGCAGTGCACAGTGACTACAAGACATAGAATTAAACATCTTGGTCTTCTAGCTACTGTCAGCTGGCTGCTGATAAAATGTATTTTTAAACGCTAACCTTTAGCTGCAACTCCTTACAAGAGAAGGATGTCAAAATTGTCCTTCTTTCCTTTTATTCCTAAAGATGTGCTAGTAGAAAGATTATTATGCCTACAGCAGACTCAAACTCTTTAAAGGCACTTTTTAAAAAAAAGCCAGTGAATAGTATTGAATGCCAACCATTACCCAGAAAATTTCTTTTCACGAATGAATTGGTGGACCTGGCAATCCCTCCCACTAGGTTGTTCTGTGCTTTGATTATGTCTGTAATCTTGCTTGGGTCTAAGTGCAAAGATGACTGCCTCTGACTTTGGACAGTGACAGAATAATACCAGCTATCTGTGAAAAAAAAGCTTTTGTGAGTTTGGTTCCACCATTTCTATTCTGAACTAGCTTGTATGTAGATCTACAGAGGCTTTGTGACTGAGAGGAGGAAAAAAAAATTTGGGGATTAAGCTTTAAAATATCAGAGAGAAACTAAATGAGGTCTGTCTTCAGATTATTTCTGCTGTTGAGATACAGGACCATAAATAAGTGCTGGTGACACACTCATCTACAACAACCTGAAATAGTTCTGGACAGAAAGCCTATCAGTGGTGCTGTTGCAGAGTGGCAGGCAGGACTAGATCCTAGCCTCTGTCTTGTATCACAGCTTCAGTGCATACTGGCTGGGAGAAGGGGAGAGCCTGGAGCTGACAAAATGTAATCTAAGTAAAGCGTACAAAGTCAGTGACATGAGATAGTGACACCCAGTAATATGGCTGAGACTGGAAGTTTCATCTTTACACCCAGCATATTAATTGCCAATATGCACTAGCTCCGAAGACACATCTGAAAGATGGCATGAAAATGTGACATCAGGATGAAAAGTGCTGGCAGCTGACATAGTCGGGAGAACACCTTCCTGTCTCCTCATTCTCCAAGAGCATAAAAATTGATGTAACTTTTTTAAAGTCTTCTGCTATGCAGAAGACCATTTAAAAGCAATTCAATTGCTTAGGCTGTAATCCACATCTCAGATGGACAGAGAAACAAAGTAGTGCAGTGGGGTGAATTATGTGCATTTTGTAGCTATACATCTTCTCCTCTCTCACCTGACCAGCTACAATGCCATGTGATGACATGGTTTTTTGGCAACAAGCCAGGCAGATATGCGCTTATTTCAGGCCTTTCAAAGGACTGGATATTAGCTCAGCAAAAGGGCAAGTTCTGGAGAGTGAAGACCCTTGCAACAAGCATTTGTCCAAAGCAATGCAGAGAATCACAAGTGAGAAAAGTGCCTTCACTTTACATGTTATTGTAAACCTGGTGCAGCTGTTTGCAGCTGAGAAGGTGTGTGGCTTAGAAATGTCTCTGTGAAGAAGGGACAAGGAGAAGCAGTCCAAATACTGAAAGCAAAGGAATTGGGGATTTTCTGCCTTTGCTTTCTGGGTGCAGTAACACAGGCACTGAAAGTACTGCTGTAAACAGAACTCATTCATTTGGTGTCTCATGTTGATGAATGCTTAAAAGCTAGTTTAGTTGATTCAGAAGTCCTCATTGTATAGGTCATAAAGTAATCTAAATCTATCATCTTGATACCTCTTATCACATATTCTCTGGAAGATACTGAAATGGCAGATGTCAGGATCCTGAGAGAGAGTAGCAGAGCAAAGAGCAGAATCACAGTCTTGGACTTGTGGAGGGCAGAATGGATCTTTAGAGATCTGCTTGGAAAAATCCCATGGGGGACAGCCCAGGAGAGCGACTGGGCTCCAAACTCAACAATGGTCCCTGCCAACAAGCAGAACCAGAGAGGCCACGTGGTTGGGCAAGGAGCTCCTAAATTGACAATTCCATAAAAAGGAGGTGTACAGGAGGTGGAAGGAGGGGAAAATGGCCCAGGATCTGTGTGTATATGGACCAGGGATTTGATTGAAAAGAATACAGAAAAGGTTGCTCTGTGCCTTCTCTGCCTCAGCCTTCAGGACTCCAGTGGCTGAGAGAAAGGGAAAAGCCCAGGGCAATGTAGACTCACCCCTGATGGAGGACCATCAGGTTAGGAAGCATTGAACAAATTAGACTTACACAAATAATGGTGTTGATAATGCCAGAGCTGTGGGTTTGATCCCTGTATGATCTGCTCACATAAGATTTGGTCTTGATGATCCTTGTGGTCCCTTCCAACCCAGAATATTCTGTGACTCTGTGAAATCCATGAGCTCTGATGGGAGGCACCAGATGCTGAGGGAGTTACCTGATGTTGTTGCCTGTGGAGTCCCCAGCAGTGAAGGAATGCAAAGTTCTGCTGGACACAAATCTCATCAAACTGCTTGAGCTGACCCTTCTGTGAGTAGGGAGGCTGGACTAGTTCTCCTCTGTAATTTTGCTCTCTCATCTCTCATTTTCTCCTCACTGTTTCATTTTTGTGTGGGGAATGGAATTGTGCACTCCTGGGTGTCCCACATGGGTTACATGAGCTGTCTCCTCAGACACTGCCTGCCACATCTGCTGTTTGGGGTGAAAGAGAAATGCATGTTTCTTTCCATAGAAGTCCTAGGTCTTGGCTACTGTAAAGCCAGCAATGACAGAGTTAACCAAGACTGTGAAAGCAGGTTTTTCAGAGCACAGACTAGCTTTCAGCTTGAAAGCATACTGTAGCTTTGAGGAGAGTTTTTCATTATTGGACAGGATCCAGCATCTCACCATCTATGTTACAGTTTGCTCAAAGGCAGGCAGATTATGAAGAAATAGAAGCCACATCTGTGTCAGCTACATTTATCCCATCTGCTTTTTATTTTATCAACTTTGAAAGTAAATCCTAGTCATCACTCAAGCCTGTTTTATACAGATTAGTGCAAATAGTTTGGCACTGACAAAACATATGTATAAAAGTTTTTCCTTCTTGACAACATTTAAAAATTAAATTTCCAGTGGATTTAATTACAGTTAAAAGCTTCCAGCATTTATTTCAGAACATTATTCAGTGCCTACAAAACTCATTCAAGTAGTTCTGTGTCTCTCTTGCCCGTCATTTTTGCAACAGGTTATTAAAAAATATTAATACACCATGGCTTGAAATACAGCATGGGTTGGGAAGCCCCTGATTTACCTTTGCTCAGGTCAGTGCCACCACTGCCTGCAGGTAAAAGTAGGAGACTGGTGTGGATTTGGAGAGTGAGAAGGAATAACAAACATGAGATGCAGGGGGGCAGAAAATACAGATCCATAACACATATTCTCCTGTAGCTGAGACCTGCACCAGGCATCACCAGTAACCACAACATGCAGTACTGTTTATAAAGCAGCCAGGTGCTTCTCTGTGATCTCGTTATGCTATTAGCCTAAGCACACATAACCTCAATTGTCTGGAAAGGAGAAACCTTTCATTTCTGATTTAGTTCTGTGGGCACTGGCCATTTGTTCCCATGCCAACATTGGTTAATTGATTTCTTCTATATATTTTTTTTTTTTCAGATCTCCTCACTTCTTGTGTATTTCTCTTGAAAAGTCAAAACCTTCTAAGAAAACAAAGGTTTGACTATACTAAACATGTAAAAGTAATTTATTTTCCTTCTTAATAATTTTTCCAGTCCTATACCTTTTTCAATTTAGAATCCTTCTTTGCACAGTGTGCTGAGGAAATGTTGCCAATGCCTTGTATAATGACATTAATATGTTCTTATCTCTACTGGAATTGATTAATGTGTCAGACACAGAGTTTTTGATCTTCCCAGGTACAGAGGAGCTGCATCTTTAGCACTAATGCACAGCATGTTCAGTTCTGACTTTCTGGGCTCTACATGGAGTACATCTGAAAGCTCTTTTAAAAACATTCTAGTATTGCTGTCCCCATTTTGCAAAAACAGTTCAGATGATGAAATAACTTGCCCAAGGCCACACAGCAGACTGATAGACAAAATAAAGTGAAGGCTGTGTATCTTGACAAATTCTTTGTCCTCTAAGATACAGACTGCAAAAATAATTTAGGCCTTTTTAATCTAAGGTTTGGAAAAAATAAAGTCAAATATTGCAATTAAGGGGGATGGAAGACCTTTTGATAAACCAGAAAGTGGCCCCCATATAAAATTCTGTTGGCATTATATCCAGAACACTTTTCAAAAAAACCCCAGGAAACATGCCAGGGCACAGCATTGCTCTGTACTCATGACAGTTTTCATCTGTGGAGTACAGACTATCCTTGCCAGGTCAGAAATATTTTCAAGCTTGCAAGGAGACAAGTAGTTGTATTACAGGCTCAAGTAATATTGCATAGCCCTGATTCTGCAAGACTTACATTTTTTACTTTATTCACTATGATTACTAGCAGCTGCTTACAATGACTTTTCATTAAGTACTCAAATACATGTTTGGAAGATTTTGATCAAAAAGTTGTTGGAAACTGGAACAGCAGAAGCATCTGAATTTGGGACCTCAGTCCCAACCCACTGTCCTCCACCAGGCTTCTTAAAATGTTGCCATAGTCACTTCTTTCTGAGACAAAAAGAAAGCCTCTGGGGAAGTAGGTGCTGCTTACATTTTATTGCTTGAAGTAAGGTCTGAAAGAATAACCTTCACGGAGTTTAGATCTTATTGCAAGTTTATAAACTTTACCCTGATTAAAGAAACACCAACTGTTGAGGTTGGGAGGTGTTGCTGAAGATTGCCCTGTCCAAGTCCCTGCTCGAAGCAGATCAGCCCTGGCAGTTACTGAGAAGTGTGTCAAGTAGCACAGGAATATCTCCAAGGATGGAGACTCCACAACCTCTCTGGGCAACCTGTTACAGTGTTTGACCACACTCTTGGGAAAACCCCAAAGGTTTTTCTCATGTTTCAGTGAAGTTTCGTGTATTTAAATTTTTGTCATTTTCCTTTTGTTCCTTCAAGGGATGTGACCAGGAGGAGTTTAGCACCATTTATCTTTATTCTCTACCCACCATTCCAGTCTTAACATGGATGTTAGGCGGTGGACAGTTGGACATCTTGCTGAAGTGCAGAAGAACACTATCCACATCTCTTTCCATGTTCATCAAGAAAGTCACCATTTTTCAGAGAGCCATCATGTTGATCAGACTTGATTTCCCCTCCACAAACCCATTCCAACTACTCCCAGTCACCTTCTTGCCTGTAAATGGTTTCTAGGATTACTTGCTTTATCACATCATGGATGAAGGGTACGTCCCCTCTTTTAAAATTACTTCTAAACTGTGTGATATGCACTGAAGGTGATCATACATCACTCTGGACTTTACCACTGATTTAGAAGCCTGCACTACTGAGGGTATAAAGAAAAAAAGAAGCAGGGCTTGGAGAACATCGGGCTTCTCCACATCTCTTGTCACCCATGCTCACTGCCCACTTCAGCAGTGGAGCCACATTTTCTCTGGACCATGTTTTGCTACTGATATCCTTGTGAAAACCTTCCATGTTGTCATTGCCATATTCAGCCACAAATGAGCTTTGGCTTTCCTGAGCCCATCCTCTCACAGTCACAAAGAATTTCTGCAGTTCTTCTGGGCCATCTGCCCCTCCTTCCACCTCCTGTACACCTCCTTTCTATGTCTATGTCTATGTCTATGTCTATGTCTATGTCAAGTTAGGAGCTCCTTGCCCAACCATGTGGCCTCCTGCCGTCTCTGGTTCTGCTTGTTGGCAGGGACCATTGTTGAACTTGGAGCCCAGTAGCTCTCCTCCTCTCTCCAGGGTTGTCTCCCATGGGATTTTTCTGAGCAGATCTCTAATGGGGTTGCGTTTTGCCCTCCAGAAGGGTGTGATTGCCCTCCAAGGCTGTGATTCTGCTATTTGCTCTGCTAGTCTCTCTCAGCTTCCTGGTATCTGCCATCTCATGGTGACTGCAGTCAAGGGTGCTACCAAACATCATATTCCCAGCTAGTTCCTTCTGGTTTGTAAGTATCTGGTCCAGTTGAGCATCCTTTTTCTTGGCTCCTCAATCACCTGTGTCAGGAATATGTTATTTACAATTTTATTGGAAATGTCGTGAATATCAGGCCTATTGGTAACAAAAAGTAAGCATACCATACTTCTTTTTGCAGATAATATCATGTAGCTTCAGAGATGTAGGTTATTTTTTTTTTCTAACTGAAGAAATGCTGACCCCAACCTGAAACACTCATCTGTAGTGTTTGCTTAATGGCCAAATCAGGAGTATATGGACTTGGATATAGGACTGAGGATTACAGTGACTTATTCCTCTGATGAAATTGGCACAGATGTCAGGTTTTCCACCTCATCAAGCAGTGTAATGACAGTTCAGATTGTCAGCAAGTGGTCTATTTTAGGAGCAAAAAAATATTTTGCTGGACTATGACTTACAGAAAAACAGAAACATAGTTTTGAATTTCTGAAATATTCTTGCTGCACAGATTTGTGAATCTGTACCAAATTACATTGACTCTAAACTTATAATTTTTACTATATAAATTTTCCATCTCATTATACTAGAGTTAATTCACTGTTTGCAGTAGGTTTATTTGCTTTTTATGCTAGTAGCTTTGCTACTACTTATAGTGCATCCATGAAGATGTTATTATGCAGTGATAGTCTCTAAAATATAGCTCATTTCTGCTCTAGTCGCTACTTAATATTTAACTTGCAGTAGTAGTTTAAGAAATTTGCTTGGGTTCAGTTTGCAACTTTTTGAGAGAGGTGGGGGGAATGATGTGACTGTTTTGTATATAAACAAAATGGAGGAATGATTTTTCTGCCAATATGTGTTTAATAACTCAGTTTATCTGGAAGAGGAGATGAGGTCTTTTTATTTCAGTGAATGCAAAATCACTAAGTGTGATGGGGTATTACCCATTACCCTTTTACCATTTTTAGCTCTGCATTCTTGACTTACTGTGAGCATCCCTGCATCTTTTCCAAGTCCCTGGCTGGAGAAGGAAATGGCAGAAGGAACATGACTGAAGAAAAGGGGAGACAGCAATGCCATGGGCTTAGAGAGTTGTCTTAATGCTATTAAGTAAATCCAGCCCTGTGACACTAGGAGCAGTTGCTTGGGGAACAGTCCTTGCTAGTATGGTGTTCTTACAAAAATCTTTCATTCTATTGGCTGAAATGTTCTTGCTGGGGACAATGCAGCTTTTACTGCCGAGTAAGACTTCAAGAAGTATTTTGGTTTTCATTTTACCAGTTTTCCAGTCTTCTTGCTCCTTTGGCATGTTGCCAGTCTCTGCTGAAAGTACAATCAATATTGTGCTTGTTCTTGCAGAGAAGGTGTTGCTTGCTGAGTTTAAAGAAGTATATAACTTCCAAGTGCTTTTGTATTACTACACATGTGCAACAAGAGTCCAAAATCTAAACCCTTTTCCAAGCAAGTAAGTTATTTAGTATAGAAAAATTAATCACACTTTCCATTTCCTTAGCTACAGTTATATCCATTGTATTAAAACTTGGAGCAAAGTCTATGTATTGATAAACCCATTCAACTTCTGATTTCAACTTGTGAGATAGCTTGACATCTGAAATATTTTAGCAAAAAACATTATTAGTAAATGATTGGCAAATAAGGTAAAAATCTAGAATTGGTATCTTGACTTGTGTATGCTGTCTATCTAGATTTCAGTAAAGCATTTGACACTGTCTCCCGCAGAATCCTCATAGAAAATCAGCTTTGGCTTTGATGAGTTGTCTCCTCGATGGGTAAAAACCTGCCAGGATGGCCAGGCCCAGAGAGTGGTGGTGAATGGAACTAAATCAAGTTTTTGGCCAGTCACCAATGGTGTTTCCCAGGGCTCTTATTGAGGATGTCACGTTTAATATCTCTATAATTATCTGGGTGGTGCAATTGAGTGCAGCCTCACTCAATTTGATGGTGACACCAAGTTGGGTGAGAGTGTTGACTGTTGATGTGCTGGAGGGCAGGAAGGCTCTGCAGAGGGATCTGGGCAGGCTGGATCATGGCCCAGGGCCAGTGGTGTGAGGCTCAACAAGGCCAGTGCTGGGTCCTGCCCTTGGGTCACAACAACCCCAGGCAGTGCCACAGGCTGGGGCAGAGTGGCTGCAAAGCTGCCACAGGAAAAGGAGCTGGGGGTGCTGCTGACAGCAGCTGAACATGAGCCAGCAGTGCCCAGGTGGCCAAGAAGGCCAATGGCATCCTGGCCTGTTCCAGCAATGGTGTGGCCAGCAGGAGCAGGGCAGGGATTGTTCCCCTGTACTCAGCACTGGGGAGGCCACACCTCAAATCCTGTGTCCAGTTCTGGGCCCCTCACTTTAAAACAGACACTGAACTCCTGGAGCGTGTCCAGAGTAACACAGCTCATGAAAGCTTTAGAACATGTCATATGAGGCCTCTGAAGGAAGTATTTTACTTTATAGAGACTTGTATGTTAAGTCTTTACTATTCAAGGTATGAAAATAAACCAGAATTACACTGTTCCTATGATGTCAGGGAATTGCTTGTTTACCTGCATTACCTTGTTGCCTGCTGCAGTGTTGAGGCTGAAACTCTCAGCTATAGGAAATTCTTCAGAAGTTGGTTTTACATGTAAGATCTCATGGGATTATAATTCAGCCACCACCATGCTAAAGTGTGTCTCTTCTTTCCCTATTTGTTATGCTTTTAGTCAACTCTTGGTATGCATTACAGAATTTGTATGGAGATAGGAAATGCACAGAAAACAAAGCATACAGCCATTTTCTTCAGGACTTCTGGAAATTAAAGCTATGTACAGGCTACAATATGTTGAGATGAGAAACTGATATCTTTTGTCACTAGGTTCTTGGTTCTGTCTGTGAAAAGGTTAAAATCTGTGCTGTCTTTCTCTGCACAACATAGATATCCCATGATAAAGCTCTTAAGAGTGCCTCATCACTTGGTTTCACAGATCCACAGATTTATCAGTGGTGTCAGAGAGGAGAAGGTGCATTTCATACATGCTCTTAGCACATTATTCAAGGTCAAGATTCATCCAAGCTTAGCCTTTTCTGACATACTAAATTCTGTAGCCAAGAATGCAACTGAAAGCAGCCAGGCAACTGCAGTCACTAAATACTTCCCTGAGTTCTGACAGAAGCTCTGTCCTCACCTCTCCTAACTGATACTGTCCCACATAGCAGTGAGACTCACTGCCATGGATGGATGGAGCGTGACAGAGTGCTGGATAAAGTACTTTCCACCTCTTTCTCTGAGAGATGGGTAACTTCAATGCCTCAATGCAAGTATCCCCTGACATTTAATATGACCTTAGTGCTGAACAAGTTTCAGCGAGAGGAGTTAAAAGGTCAGGGAAAGCAGCAGGCATGCATGAGCACTGTATGAAAACATCCTTACATCTTGTAAAACAAGAAGTGCAGAATTAGCCCTACTGTGAGTATGGACGGATGTGCCAGTTTCTAGAAGACATTTCTACACAGAGGTGAAGTTTAATAGCCAACATTTTAAAAAACCTTTTAAAAACAGTTTTTAAAAGGATAGTTTTGGTACAAAGTTCTGAACTGGAGAAGTATCTTCTCTATAAAAGTCAAAAAAATATTTGATGAGTTTTACTACTTATTTGCACTGCATCCAGTTTTTACAGCAGGCAGAACTGTCTAAGAACTGAGAGGCACCTAACAGGTAAAGTCCAGATAACAATAGTTTTTGGAAATTGGAATTGGATTTGATGGAATTGGTCTCAAAATGGACTTGAGGATCCTTATGGGTCTCTTTCAACTTGAGATGTTCTATGATTCTAAAAACAAACAAAGGGAAGGAAATTTCATAGTAGAACAAGTACATTCAGGAAATGAAACACAGGACAGTGTTTTGTGTTGCTATTTTTCTTGGTTTGTACTTCAAGTAAGTGTGTGCTTGTTTTTAGATAAGTTCTGATCCAAGCTTTTGGAAAACATTTTTCTAGAACATGGAGTTTTCTCTTGAAGTACATTGGATCTGGAGGCTAGAATACAAGAATTTGCATTTTGACTTTGCAGTCTTCATATTAATTTCAAACCAGATGACTAAATGAAGAGGAATACAAGTTTCAGAGTTCTTAGCTTGAACTTAACATGCAGATAATGTATGGGGTGTTTAAGGCTGTTCAGTTCAGTTCTGTTTTCAGTTCAGTTTTCACCAAGGATACATCAACTTGAACAGATGATCTTAGTTTTTTTCTTAACCAAAGCACTTTTGTGAATTATAAGTGTCTTTATGAAATGTAATCAAACATAAGTGCTTTCTGGATTAAAATTTCCCATTCTATTCTCTGACCACATTGCACATCTTCTATTGTCCTCCATGAGTGCAGAGGATCTCTGCACTTTCTGCCAAGGTTAGCTGGGTGGGTTGTGCAAGTCAGGTTAGATGGAGCTTTTCTGCTGGTTATTCTTTAATTATAACCTCCAACATGTCAGTATTTCAGAGAAGAAAGGTACAGTTATTCTGTCTTGAAAAAGAGAATGTCATAGAGACTGAAGTTATGTTCCAGGGGTTTTTTTTCCATCAATAGATAATATAAAACCCCAAAAATATAGGTATAGTGTATGTTCCCTAGCACTAAAAGTGTTCTCCATCCCAAGTAATCATCCTACTTCAATCATTTGACATTCACATTTGTGCTCCCAATGAAGCATGACATCCCTCAATCATTTTGGTTCTAGTCTTTTCAAATGTATCAATAAAAAGTTGATTAAATATTTTCAAGATAAAAGAAAATATAGGATACATTAAGATACTTCTGTAACCTTCCTTGTCTGATCACAAGTACACACTGCAGAGCTGCGTATTACCAGACCACTTTAGCAACTTACCCAGATTTTAACAAAGCTTGTGCAGACTCATTATTTCTCCAAATAATTTTCAACATCTTACAGTCCAATTTAGCCTTCTGTTTTTTCTGTATTCCATATAGCCCAGATAGAGCAGCACCCATAAAATCTCAGGTTGGATATCCAAACCAAACTGGAACAGGCTGATCTTTCCCTGCTTTTTCTACTAGGCTCAAAGAACTTCAGGACAAAATAATAGTGGTTTAATTTAGATGTGACTGAACTACTAAATGTAGCACAGCAGTTACACTTTATCATTATTAATTACATCTATGAGGCAAACATTGAAGAAAAATGGTGGTGCTTGTGCTACCCAAGTTACATTTGCACTTGTCTCATCACCATCACTCTGTGCACTATCACTATAGGCTGTGCAAAATTTTCACAAGGGATCCCTTTGCTCTCCTCCACATTTGGAAGTTTTCTGGACCCAGCCAAATCCATATCTGACCTTACCTCAGAAGGCACCTGAGTGCCTTCCAGACTTATTTCTGTCCTAGGAGAAAACTGTCAGAACGTGATGTCAGTGGATGGAGATTTTCTGATTGTTAGTTCCTGCTTCTCTCAACAGACATCACTTTTAGGTTTTCTGTTGCATGGACTATGGAAAGGCTGCTTGGTCTGGCTTTGTGCTATAGATATTGCTCCCTTGGGCAAAACTAGCAGATAGCTGCAGTATACTGGAGATTTGTTTAAGTACTTTCTGCCTCCAAACATGAGGAAAGTTATGTTCATTGCAATCATGAGGACATGGACAAAAAATATATTGAATATGCTATTAAGGAAGAACCAGAGCACATCACTGTATCAGAAATTACATTAAAGATGACAAATAAGTAAAGTAAACCAAAGTTTAAAGTTCTCTATTATCTGTTCAGTGGAGATTGTTTGAGCTCAGTACTACACAGAAGTGCTGAATTACTGGGAAGAGTAAAAACCCAAACCAAATCACCTCTGCAGAACAAGGTAAGCTCTGAAAAATATGTTCAGACAATCTCTAAAAAATGAAGGTTCAGACTACAGAGAAAAAAGAAATCTGGGATAATTGTATAATGTAAAGAGGTGAAGAATGCCTTTCAGACATTTCAGACTAGTGCAAACAAAGATCATGCAGGGTAGGTCTCTAGATTAGTTTGCCTTGACTTACACATTGTAAAACCAGGACTCAGAAGGAATGAGTAATAAATTCCATGAACTACATTTTAAGAGAAAAATCATCAACAGTAGGAAAAGAAAGGAGTTTTTCTCTAAAGAAACTAATATACAATAATAAAGTGTGGAGAGCAAGCTACATGTTCTTTTTAAGTTAGCCTTTATTTGCAGTCCATAGGGCCAAATTTTTATTGCTTAACAGTAGCGTGTCACCTTAGTAAAGACAGAAGATAGTATCCAATACCTTATTCACTGTAGCCTTCCTTTAAGTGAAAACACACTTTATTTTATTGATAGACACCTTGTGGCTGATACAGCTAAGCGATGAAATGTTTCCCAGATGTCTTCGTGATGTCCCTGTGTCACCAAAGCCTATGTGCTGCAACTTCCCCTAAAGTCGTCAGGACCAGGTTAATTGTAAATTATTGTAAATATGTCCCAGGATATTTTATTTTTCTACTAAATGTTCAAGTTTCTCCAGAGTTTTTTGTACATTAAGATTTCTAGAGGTAGCCATAAAGTTACTATACATTCAGTTTATGTTGTTAATATCTTGCGAAGGGAATAGATGATTTAAATTTAGTAGCCAACTCATGAAAGATTGTATTCTTTTCTCCATCTTTAATATCTCACTACCTGCAATTGGATAGAGCTGGACAGCTACAGAAAACCTTTCACATGAATAAATCTAGGCCAAATTTTTCAATAAAGCAATCCCTGAAATAATTTTGGCAATGTAATAAGAGGATTATCTACTCCAGCAACCTCCTTTCAGCTTTTTGTGAAGAAATCAGGGAGCCTAGATTTTTTTCCTAGCCTTCCTAACTACTTTGAAATATGACATCAACTTGCTGAATTATTTAATAGTTAGAGAATACTTAGACCCAGTCAAATTTCAGAATTATACTTTGGATCTTTCCAGTTTTGTCCCACAGAAAAGTTCTTGACATTTTGCATAAAGTTACAGTGATATTCACAATAAAATTTTTCTAGATTGTTCTTCTGCTCTGTGAAAACACCTGGAGTGTAAAGCATTAGACTAGCATGGGAAAGAACATGTTTTAATGAAATTCTTAAAAAAAAAAAAAAATAAAAAGAGCAGCAAGTCCACTTTCAAAAACTATTTTGGTGGTTATCAGCACTGACAGTCACACATGTCTATCAGTATTGGTCTGAGTCCCATTTTCAAGAAGTCTTTAACTCTCCAGGGAGAATTTATGACTGCTAAACATGGCCATAGATACTGGTCTTGTTACTGAAAGATAGTCTCCTCAGGAGGCATTCAGAAGGTCTGAATAAATGCTTGGAGTGGTAAACCATGGAATGGGTCAAACAACATGCACACTTTATTCAATTTACACCTGATGAATTCAGTGAGGATTATATGAGTGGAAGTAGTTGATATTAGTGAGTGGTAGCAGAAAACATGTTTCTATGCCAAGTCTAAGAAGCATCATATCCATAGCTTTTTAAGTGATTAAAACATACTTCCTCCAAGTAATATTGAAAAACAAAGCCACAGAAAACAGAAGGGTCACCCAAAGGGTTTGGGAGACCTTTCCCATGATAGCTCCTTCTCCAAAGGCTCTGTGGCCGTTTGCACAGACCTTGACAGGTTCAGCCCCTGCAGCAGCTTCTGTTGTGTACTGACCTTTTAACTGTGCTTCTCTGTACTCTTTGGTAGCCCTGCTACTTCAGTGAATAAAAAAAAGATCTCAGACCTAGATTTATGTGAAATGCTGGTGCTTATTTCACTGGCACAGGTATTGTTTTGCATGGACTCAGTCCTTTCTGATAGAAAAAGAGAGAATATTATATGCTGGTCCTCTCTGTGTAGGAACTCTAAATATTTGAGTAGTGGCATACGTGAGATTTATGTTGCATGTTACTCTCTGATAAAGACAGAACCATTCCCTTAATGCCATAGTTTTCAGCTCCATAGTTTAGTCAGTGTGCTATAACTTCATTAACTTCATTTAGCACCCCTGTCTTCTACCATTTCCCATATAACATGGGAATCTGAGCATCCCTTTAAGTCAGATGTACAGTGTATGCCCTTCATCATTCAGTCAATGACTAGAGTAATATAAAGAGTATTGTGCTTTTTATCATTATTTTTTGCAATTGCAAGGAAAAGTGAAAAACCTGATCACAACCAGTGAGTCCCTTCTCTGAGAAGGACAAATTGTCTTTTGTGTTCATGGTCATCATTAAAAGAAATAATCTACTTCTATACATAGGTTTGGAGCTGAAAAAACCAGCATACTAAAATAGCATTAGAAGAAGAGCAGTTCTGTCTAGTTTGCCTTTACCAGATTTGCTCTACACTGGAGGCATATTTTGTTGCTCTGAATGTATTTCCATACAGAGGTTCATGAAGTAAAAAAAGAAGTTAAGCATTTGCTGCCATCAACAAATATATTAACGTATTTGAGCAATGATCCTCAGTAGGGATTTATAACCTACTAACAAGTAACCACTTGAATTATGACAAAGAATTAATCTTACTAAGGGTGCAAAGGGAAGAGGGGACACAGGGGAGGACACGTGAAAAGGATAAGAGATTCAAAGATCTTGATTCACTGGTTTGTGTGCTGTGTCATAGAGAAAGTCTGCTGCCAAGTTTTGTGAACAGCCATTCAAACAACCTCCAGAGTGTCCCCTTGCTAATGTTTTAAGAATGTTTAAGTCAAAGCTCTCAGACCCAAGTAAGTAAGCAAGGAGGTCTAAACAATAGAAAAGAAGGATTACATTGTGCAGCCATGGAACTGGGATGCAAGACTGTTGAATCCCCTTCCCTGATCTCACCCAGATGTGCTGGAAGCCTCCAGCAGAGCAGATGTGATTAGGCTGCAGTTCATCTAGGTGCCTAGTTTAACTCTTCACTGATTACTGTCCTGTGTAAGGTTTTAAATAACCAGTAAGAGAATAATAAAGCAAGGAATAAACAGAGGTTTGGTCCCAGTAGAAGTGTAGAAGATAAGGAGACCTGATGTTTTTGTCACAAGCACTGGTAGATTGTGGAGCCAGCCAAGAATTGTTGGTAATAATAAACTGCAAGAAAGAAAAATACGTGGCTGGAGAAGCGGCCATGTGAAGGTAGGGCAGCACATTCCTGGGACAAACATCCTTGTTATGGCTCCTACAGATAAGCACAGGTACAACTCAAGTGCAGGAATGAAACAGAGAAATGAGAATGGACTGTAGGGGGGAATCAAGAATTCCAGAAAAGTCTGAAGGAATGAACTGTGCAGGATGACTAATTTACATAGAAAACAGGAAACTTAGCTCCAGGATGGGGAAAACCTGTCCATAAAAAGGTATCCCTAACAAGCCTAGGTGATGCTTCTGTGAGCCTGGACATGCCATTGGCTGGATCAATGCTGGAGACACTAGGACTGCTGAATCCTTCCTTCCTTCCTTCCTTCCTTCCTTCCTTCCTTCCTTCCTTCCTTCCTTCCTTCCTTCCTTCCTTCCTTCCTTCCTTCCTTCCTTCCTTCCTTCCTTCCTTCCTTCCTTCCTTCCTTCCTTCCTTCCTTCCTTCCTTCCTTCCTTCCTTCCTTCCTTCCTTCCTTCCTTCCTTCCTTCCTTCCTTCCTTCCTTCCTTCCTTCCTTCCTTCCTTCCTTCCTTCCTTCCTTCCTTCCTTCCTTCCTTCCTTCCTTCCTCCCTCCCTCCCTCCCTCCCCTGTGCTTATATAGGTCAGAAACATTTACTAATGAAATCTGTGTGCTTTAGTGGACCCTCTGATTTTTATTATTCCTTTTGACCATGAGAATCTGTGAATCTTGGGTGCTCTTTCCCCTTAAGGATGGCATGCCACACCCAGCTGCCTTAAAGAAAGGAATGTAGATCAGCAAATAGTCACAAAAATCACACCTTTGAAGGTCACCTGCAAAGTGCTGCCTCCTAAAAGGCTGCCCCACAATCAAGCAGCTGTAGATCCTCCCTCTACAGCATGCAGCCTTTTTAGGAGGTGTTACACTAAGGCATCAAATATAAAAGTTTTGGAAAGAACAAGATGCATTTCTATTTATCAATGTGCTCTTCATGGAGCAATATTTAAAATGCTCACGACATAGAAAAGCTGCTTGCAACATTTGTACTTGTCAGTAGTTTTCAGTAAAGCTGTTTAGTGATAAACACTGTCAGAACTAGCTGAGGCCCTAAACTCGTCTAAGTCTGTGTTTCTTCAGGTAGACTGAGATAACTCACTCTATTTCACAATGGAGCTAGATTTTTGAATAAAAATAACTGAAGTGCCTTAGGGTAACATTTCTAACTCAGTCATTATTTCCATCTAGTTAAGCAAATTCTCAATTCTGAATCTGTTTAATTTGAGCTGTTCCTTATTTCTGGTGCAAAAAGCACACACACAAAAACTAACAAATGAACAACAAAACAAAAACCACATCCACAATTGTCTCACAGCCAATGCTTCTCTTGGAAGCGGGGAATTTGCTTGGCAAACTCCACCTGCTGACTTTCTACCAGGTTAAATCTCCAAATGGGTAACAGTTGCAGCCATAAGCAATAGAATGGAAGGGAGAGGGCATCTGTAAGCCAGTCAGGTCTCCTAAACACTATTGCTAAATTAATTTTCATCCTGATATGGACTAAAACTATGTAGTGCAGAGCCAATCCCTTTATGGTGTCAAGGTTCTTCCCTTCCCTAAGGAAGCTCCCATAAAGGCTTCCGTAGACTTGTGAAAGAGAAGGACTTGAGCATTGTTTCTGTCCTTATTGAGTGGTTCTGATAAGTGCATTTTTTGCTGTTTCCCTTATATCCCAGCTTCTACATTAATATAATGGTCTGATCCTAAGCAGGCAAAGAAATAAAGTTGAAATTATTGCAAGATTTCAGTAGAACAGTGACACAACAGTAAGTTATTAAACATACCAGTTCCTCCAACATTTCATTTGTATGGGGAAAAGAAAGCAAACAGAGAGGGAGATCAGCAGGACAATGGAAGATTTTGGCTTCCAGCAAGTATGTCATGTTTAATTTCCAAGCATCTATCAACTGCATTGAGAAAACAAATTGCTCCTTTTTTTCCCTGTCTTGCATCATCTGTCCTTTGTTAATGCTTTTTCAAACTTTATGAACTCAATGAATTGTTAGCATGCATTAGTGTGTTAGTGTGACATGTTCAACAAAACATCCTAGTCATCCAAGATCTAAATACTTCCTGGGAATTCAATCTCTGGGTTAAGCTACAAGAATATTCGCTTTATCTACATTATCATCAGAAGATGCTATTCAACATGGGGGCCCTTCTAAGAAAGGAAAGAAAAAAGGAAAAAAAAATCCCAATATCTAGAACAGATTCAAGTTGCTGCTGACATTAATGTGCCAGGGAGGTTTTGTTCTCTGAGTATGTTGCAATTATTTTTTCCTTGGCAAACTAGAGATTAGCACAAGCAACACATACTTAGCCTCACACATAATCCTCAAACCTGTGAAGCAGATAGATCAAATTGAGGAGAATAAATTCCAAGATTGGCTGAATTCTTCTGTATTTGTCCATAGCTATTTTTCCACAACCCTAAAGGTTTTAATTGACTCTAATATTTTCTTTGTCTGAAGCATGGGACAGGCTAGGCAGAACACACCATGACAAGTGACACTGAGCTGCCTTTTCCCTCCACAATATGAGACCCTGAATATAAAGGCTTCAGTGTTTGTTGGGCACAGAGCCAGTATTCTAAAGGAAACACGGACTTAATCCAAAATAAGTAGTCTTTGACAGGTAGATTTTAATGAACTTCTACTTTGAGATAGTCAAACAGTCTACTTTGAGACTTTGCCCTCAAGCATTTAGCAAAAAACAAGTTAACTGAAGGTGCTTAAAAGGATTTGTCCCAATTCAAGTCACAGGTGAACCACAAAATCAGTGTGAAGCAGACTACACCTCTTCTGCCCAAGGCACAAAGACTAATCAACTGCAATGGGCACTGTTCTGGGAGGAGAGCTAATTGTTTGGTGTTGAAAGGACTTCTCTACCTCTTTTTCAGGGAGAATCAATTCCAATCTGTGAGTCAGACTTAGAGGCAGTCTTTAGACTCCCCTCTAGACTGCATTTTTCCAGCTCATAAGGATAGTCCTTGCTGAAAGCAAAGAAATACTAAACTTATCCATGCTTCAGCAGCCTGCCAAGAGCTGGAAATTCCTTGGCGGTAAAATTCATCGGCACAAAGGCAAATCAGACTCCTACACAGCACAGCTGCATCAAATTGGCAGGCTGTGTTTTTGCTTCCTCCTCTGCTCATAATGCAGATAAAGTTGTTCTCAGGCATGGGTCTAGCAAGGCTTGTAGAAAAGCCACGCACACGCACTAGTATCCGCTCAGCTTCCAGGAATTCAGCTGCAGGGAAGGCTGGGGCACCTCTGTTTGGAACCAGATGTGTCAAACTACACACAAAACTGGCAGCATCCTGTAGTCATGGAGTGACATGCTTATGTATGTCAGTGATGAATTTGATGCTGAAGTCTGAGTGGATATCTCCAAGTGCCTAACTCAGAACTCACCCTTCAGCCTTTATTATAAGATAAAAAAGGTGACAAAAAAAGTGTATGTATTTCATACAAAGTAAATACACCTGATCTTTTTTGAAGAAATGATTAAATTGTAATTTATACGTCACAAACCTTCTTGCTTCCTGCTAACTGCAAGAGATGCAAGAACATGATGTCAGGCTCATTACAAGATAGCTGCATTTTCATCCTTATGTGTTTTTTTTAACATACCCTGATTTTTAGACTGATGACTCTGGCTGAAGGTGGAGACTCACTGTGATCAATCCCTGAAAAAAATAGTCCTCTCCACCTCCCAAGGACAGCTACTCCATGGTTCTGGAGCAAAGGGTGTGGGTGTTTGGTGTGGGGAACCGAGCTGCACTTTGTCTGAGTGCTGAGTTGCTGTCCTAGGGGCAATATGATCCATCTTGCACAGTGCTGAGATATTTCACCATGTTTCACTCCAGTGTTGCAATTGTAGGTGAAGTACTTCACACAAGCCAGTATCAATTTACAGGGCACTGTTATAGAGCCCTTTGCATGACAGCCTCCCCTGTCCATTTTGAAGGGATGTGACAGAGCTGCTTTCTTGCAGACTCTCTATGGGATCCAGTCAACCATTCCAGCCACTGATCATGTGCCTGTCCTCCAGTCGTGTTGGCAGCTTCATGCCTTGTTCCAAATCACTGCAAGAGTAATATTTCATTAATAGTAAAAAAGCAGAACAAAATGGGGGCTTCTAAGAGATGATTAGGCCACTGAAAGAATATGAAATAAACAGACCTAATGCACAGAGGGTAAATGATAAATATGCACCCAGTTCTCTCTGTGCAGTAACTCAGTGGAATGGATTTATTCACAGCAGGCTTGCTATTTGTTTTCCCTCTCTTCCCAGCATGTGGGATTTTAAGTTAAACAGTTTTATTCATATCTGAATTCACTCGTGTATCCCAAATTGGCTGCTTGCCAACGTTGTTGGCATTTCAGGTTGATAACATCTTAATCTAGAGTCATTACAGTAACTAGGAGGGAGTCTGAATGTAGGAACAGACCCTTTCCCGAAGAGCTGCCTTTGTAAAAGGGCATCCATATTAATTGAAAGCTTACCTGGAATGGCAATATGGGTGCAAGTGCTAACTTTGTTTACATGAGCCGTGAAAAATGCACAGGAGCGTTTGGTATTTTCAATCAGCCTCAGAGCAATCCAGCAAGTGTCAGTTTCTGGCTCATTTGCCAAGGATGTTCATGATATTATACATAGATTTCCTGAAAATTTAGCTCATTTCCTAGAGAGCAATGAGAGTAAGAAGTACAGACTAAGCATTTAACTGTAGGTGAGCCAAGATCTCACAAGAAGTCCTGTGAAATGAGAGCAGGAGGAGTCATATTGGTGAGGTAAGGTAAGAAAGGTCCAAGAACAAAGACTCTCCTTTCCCAGGTCTCCAGTTTCTTAACCTGGAGATCATGTAATTTTTGACTTGGAAACACACTTGTATGTATGTTTATTTAATATTTTGTTAAATAGAATTTCAATATGGAATATGGAAAATATTGTGAGCTAATCCAGTGAACTTGCTCCAACAGATAGGAGGAGCTGTTAACATTTATACAGAGTGATGTGATTTTTCATACTCAGCCCCATCTCTCTAGCCTCACATGGTTATACAGACCATTATTAACTCCCTTTGCTTTTGGTTTCAAGCCAAGATGGAGCATCCTGAGTAATCCTACATTTTCTTAACAAAATCTTTTGTCATTTCAAACCTCAGTGGTCTGAGGGGAGATGGGTGGTGAACAGCCACTTAGTCAGCTCAGTGTAACCCAGTTTAGTGCAGAAGAGTGGCAGGCCACAGGCAGAGCAGAGAAAGTATGGACAGCAAAAAGGTACATGTGATATTGATGTCACATAAACCTACTCTCTGATTTCTGCCTGAAACAGGAAGTTTCACACAGTGTCAGCAAGGAGTGCATATCATTGTTTGCCCCAGGGACAGGTAACTGTCTTATGAACTGGCCAGAATAAAGAGCAGAAAAGCAGAAAAATTACAGGAAGCACATTTATTACTTGCAAGAAGAAGGAAGGGATGACCACCCACATAACTAGAGTCTGTGTTTGGTTTTGTTTCAGCTTCATCAGACTTATACCATCTCCATTTGCATCAGATCTTTGTGTCCTTCCAGTTCGGCATTTCAGGCTGAGGCTTTGTTCTGGAATAAAGCGGGTCAGACAGGGAAAAGTCTCAAACTGTATAAAATCAAGCACAAGTGTCTCTATTTCTGATGAAGCATTAACTAAATAATGCTTCCAAGGGAGCACTGAAGGCCAAATAGCTTCTAGCTTGTAGATCAAATAGCCAAATATCTTCTAGCTTGTATGTACTAAAGAAAGAGCAACAGAAAGAATGGAATTGCTGTAGAGATGGAAACAATAAGGTGGTTATTGGCCTTTCAGAAATATGGGCATGAAAGAAAGAGGAAAGACATGAGAGAGTTGCATACAGTGCAGTTAATGTCTTATAAGCAGCCTTTCTCCCCATCCCCACTGCCTGACCTCCAGCTGTACCCACCACAGATCTTCACTGTCCCTGGACAAAATGCTGGACAGAGGCCAAGGTGGACGCATTTCTTATTTTATTACAGAGGATAAATGCCAGCTTAAGTCTCTTGCAAGCCAAGAGAAAAACAGCTGCCTGTAGAAGGATGAGACAAAAGGAGATTGTCTGGGCCATGAGTTCTGCTTTGTACCCACAGGCAATAGGCCACAGGGCAGCGAAATGTGGCAGTGGGGTGGGATTCCCATCAGGCACCCAGAGGGCTGCTCTTAGCAGCCTTTCTTTGCACATTCAGCTTAAAAGACCAGCACCAGGAAAGAGGGGAACCAGGAAGATACAGAGACCCTGCTGCAGCCCCCATGGCTGCCCATCTCAGAGGAGCAGCTCACAGCCCAGGAGCCCTGGGGGCCACATCCTTCTCACAATGCCCACACTGGGCAGATGATGAGTGCTGCTTAATGCCCTCACCTCTGCTAGCTCTAGCCCAATAAAGCCCTGATGAGCCTGTGACCCAAGCATCACTCAGAGAGCTGCTCCCAAACAGCTCCCAGGCAACTTCCTCACCCTTTCTTTCATTTATTGCTAATGGCAGGGCATCCACCCACAACAGGATTGAACCCTGCCACTTGGGAAAACCTGGTGACTTCCTGAACTCTGCTGATCTGCTCCACCAGCAGAAGGCTTCATGCACCCATAAGCATAAAAACAATATAAAAGCACTGTTTAAATGTAGGTTTAAAACACCTTTTCTCCCATATCCTTCTTGTCTTCCAGAGGCTCTTAACTGCTCCACAGCTTCCTTCCTCCTCTTGTTTCTGCCAATGTTCTCTCACAGCATCCTGACCTTCTAGCCTTACAGATGCTCTTCACACCTCACAGTAATTAACTCAGCACTGGAAAGCACAACTAAGTTCCCACATCAGACATTCCCAGGCAGCTGGAATAGTATGTTAATGATTGGGATTCACTGCTTTACCTTTCCAGAATCCCCCTGGATTCTGGACCCAGAAACGTGTATTCTTGGCCAGCAGGGCAAGAAGGATAGTTTTTAGAAGACCAGCTGCTGGAGGATGCAACAGTGTTTAGCTGAAACAGTGAAAAAGTGAATCTTGAAAACATCCCAGAAATCTGGGATAAAATGACAGAATAGGATTTTGAGATCTGATATAAGATCATCCACTCAACTAAAAAGATGATGTTTCCATACCTCTGCAAGAGTTCTCAGGGCCTGAATCACTGAAACAGCCCTTCGTTATCAGCTACAATTCACATGACAAGAGATGGTTACAGACGGGTTCTCCTTTTGCTCTTAATCTTAGCTTAATCTTTTTCCTTATTGGTACTTCCAAAATGTTTCTGTGTAAAGCACAAAAGGATTTTGTCTTCTGGCTCTAAAATCAGCTGAAGATAATTTGAACAAAACTGTAGCTAAGAAACAAATATGAAAAGATCACACTAATATTGGGGATTTATAATTTTATTAATATGATATACTCCTCTGAATTGAGTTGTTGATCAGAAATGAGGGATTTTTTCCTTTATTATGAGATGACATAAAGCAGATATACCTGGCTCTTTCCTCCTTCCTTATTTTTATATATAATTAGATTTGGTCCACATGATGTTGCTTTCTGATGTAGGAAGCAGGAACTGAAAACACATTTCCCTTTTTATTGCATCACAGAATATTTATTAGTTCAAGACTGCTTCATGGCATTGTGCCAGACTTCCCCTACAAGAATAGGTGAACAATTTCAATAAACAGTACAATAAAATTGTCAGACCCAGCTGGTCTCTCATGTCTTTTGATTTTACTCTTAGATGCAACATAGATAAATTCACAAAACCATCTTCCACACATATGCATTGTGTACATGCATGTGCAAACTCCTCTCCCAAGCCACCCCCAGGGACAAAAGTGGGATCAGAGAAAGCATAAATTACACTGGCATCGAAATTGCTAAAATCTAAAGTATGAAAATGATAGCATCAACTCCATCATGAAGAGCAAGAGTAAGTTAATGTGAGATGAAGAAACACACTTTTGTTTCTGTAGTTCATGCTGAGAGGGTGGCTAGAAAGTGGGAATTTGTTTCATGCCCACAAGCTGTGCTGGGAGATGTAGTCTGTTACTTTTACTGTGAAACTGTGGGAAACATTTTGTTTTTTAATCACTTATCTGCCATTCTGAAGGTTGTTTTCTTGGTAGTAGAGCGATTTTGGCAAACAGCTGTACCCTTTCAAGAAGATCAGAATGTATAGATAGTAAGCAAATGATGAGTCAGAAGACAGGAAATATTAAAAGTATGTATACACCTATATGTCTGTTTGGAAAACTTCCTTATTTTTTTCTTACAGGCCCTCTTGTGTGTGGGTGAGCATCAGCAGGGAGGCTAGGGTTTGGAGGAGGGAGGAGAGGTGCTGTTGGGCAGGCAGGGAAAAACAGAGTGGCCTTGAGGACAAGGAAAATATGCAGATACAGTGAGAAAATATGCAGAGAGAAAGGCATGGGGAGTGCCATGGATTGTGCACATGCACATGCTGAGAAAGGGGAATTTTGCAGCGAGAAAATTCCACCAGAGGGACTGAATCAAGAGGAAAGTTGAGTTGTGAGATGGAAAGTTTTTAAAAGGAATTTTAAAAGGCCCAACCAAACAAAAATATGAGAAAATGACAAACATGAAAGAAATAGAGAAAATAAAGACTTTGAAAATGAGAACTTCTATACAAACAATGTGGAAGGGAAAGATGGAGACAACCTAAATGGTATTTTAAACATTAAGTGAGAACATTACATTGTGATGATGGTCTCTACATGTGTCACTCCCCTCCTTAGCTCAGTTTAGCTTGTGTCAGACTGTGGGACAGCCTGACATAGAAAAAGCTGTGATTTAGTGAGCAGAAAACTGATAAAAATCTTCAGTGTAGTAAGGGAAGACTGGAGGAGTTTCATCTTAGATATATGTACTAGGAAAGGGAAGAAAATTACCAGCTCTGCTGGCATAGCAGGTACCACTGCAATACCTAACACAGATTCCCTGCAGACTCCTTAAGGAAATCAAACTTGTTTCTTTTAAAGTTTGGAAAGGAAAGTGTATGCTGAAACAGTAATTTCGGTATATATGATCAAAATAGTTTGTTATTTTGTTACACAGACAGCCTGAAACTGTGTTCTTTGTTTCTAAGGATTTCTAAGTCATGTGAATGCTCTGGTACAGCTGAACAGTACAGTCTAGTCTTCTATATTGAATAGTTTGGTTGTAAACAGACGGGACTATTTTTAAATATTTCACATCCACAGGCAGAGCTAATGTAACTAAAACCAAAAATATATTGGCAAAATGTTTTTGATATATTTACGGTTTCACTTATTTTTCCCTTTTTCCTTTTTTTCTTTTTTTCCTTTTTTCATTTTTTCTTTTTTTTTTTTTCCTCTTTTTCTTTTTCTTTTTCTTTTTCTTTTTCTTTTTCTTTTTCTTTTTCTTTTTCTTTTTCTTTTTCTTTTTCTTTTTCTTTTTCTTTTTCTTTTTCTTTTTCTTTTTCTTTTTCTTTTTCTTTTTCCTTTCTTTTTTTCTTTTCCTTCATTTTCTTTACTATTTATTTTCCTTATTACTTTTAGAATATAAGTCCTGTACAAATATTATGAATATGAACATTCAGTCGAAGTACCTATATCTATATCAAGCAGATTTCATGACCAAATAGTATTTTTGGGTATATGACAGATCAAACCCCATGTATCTGACTCACTCAAAAATTTATACCTGAGGCTGAAAATACAGCCAAACAAGACAGATCAAAAGACATTTATGTGAGGAAATTAACAGGGGTCAGCATCTGAAGTCTTATGGAAGAGTCCCTCTGACTTTCACAAAGAGGTCAGAGAGAAATTGTAAGCACTTTCTAACCTGATAGCTTTGGTGTGGGAACATATAATTGTTATCTAAGAGCTGGGAAAATCAGGACACAGAGAGGTCAACATGATTCCTTCAAGGACAGATAGTGAGTCAGATGTAGAGCAACAGAGAGTGCTGTTGTTCAGATTTCCAGGCCAGGGTCACAGCTAATGGGTGCATGGACTTGCTTGCAAGTACCTGATGAGAAACATTTCTAATTATTTACCAGTTGTGGAATTTATGTTTGTACTTCTGATAAAAGCTTCTGAAGACTGGGAGTCAGGCTCAGACATCTCAATACCCAAGGGGAGTGAAGTGTTAGTGGATTAAAGAGCTGTTTACACCAGGGCAAGAGTACAAAAATTCAGAAACAGCTCTGTGCCTTTGGGCAGTTCTGTGGCAAAACTGGGGTGCTGTGGCAGTAACAGGCTTTCCATAGAGGGGACATTTGTGCTGAAGGGTTAGGGAGATAGTTGGGAATTAGGATGATAAAAGCAGAACTTGAACAATGCTTGGGTTCCTAAATTCTTTGTAAAATTCAGCCCTTGAATCTCCATCTGTGCTTTTCTTTCTCTATAATTAACTTGCCCATTGATCTCTTCTGATTTGAATAACAAGGTAGCAGCAGAAGGTCTAGTCCCACTCCTAGAATTCCTGCCTATCTGGTTCCAAAAACCTTGTAAAAAAAGGAGTTGGTTGCATTGGCACCTGTACACTCTCCAGTGCTTCAATAACAAAGCTCCCTGCACAAGATATTCAGTTGCTGAGATGATGTCTTGGCAATTTGAATTGCATTTGTGCACACAGTGCAGCCAATGGTCCATTGCAAAATGTTATTTTTATCACTTAAATGTAGCCATTTCCCTTGTCACTTCTAATCTATACATTGCTGTTGTTGTTTTTAAATTGACAGAAGGGGAAATTAGCAAGTACTCAAGAGTCACTGATTTTATGGCACTGGTATCTGAGGCACCACGTACACACCCCATCATGCATGAAATATGGTTGCTGCACTAATAAGGCTTTAGACACATCTTAGATGGTTGCATTTACTTTTCATGAGTCAAATTTAGTGAACTGTGGTTTGTCATGGCATAATGTGCACACAGATTTTGCATTTGTAAAAACATGAGCAAAAACCTCAGTTTTGCCTGCCCCTGTAAATTCATGATAGAATGAAAATTTGTTGTTTCAAACAACTGAATAGTATTATCTATTAATTAACTGGCAGTTCCAATTTAAGGAGAAATTTCTGGTATCTTGGTTGGGATGCTGAAGGGTCACAGAGCTGGATTTTGCTAGTTTGAAGACATCTTCGTTACTGTCACCACCACATAGGTCAGTGCTGGGACATTCAGGAGCAGTTATGCTGCCAGAAAACTCAAGCACTGAAAGAAACACAATGTTTCTTGTACTTCAGACCCAGAGGACTAAGCCAGGAAATGTAGCTTTTGACAGTTTTTCTAGCATAACTGTAAATGCAGGGTCCTATCTCTGGTGTTTTTTCCATTTGCTTGTCCACTTGCCAGCCCATCTGTATGGGGCTACTCTGGCCTTCCCTTCAGGTGAGATTTCCACAGTTGCACCTGCAAGTCTCTGGTTGGCAAGCACAGCAGGCAGGTCAGGTTTTCCAGGAGACCACAGAAGAGCCAGAAAGCAGCCAGCTGTGAAATCCCACAGGCTTGTAAATCCAGGTTTGACTGTTCGTTTCCAGACATAGTGTAGGCTTTCCACAGGGCGTTCTTATCAGTGTTGTTGTGGTTTACACAGGAAGCTGCATACCAGTGGGGATGGGAGGAATCTATCTACAGACAAGGGAGGGTTGCTTGGCGGGGTGAGGGAGTATCCTCGCTGCTGACTGTTGTGGAGTATTTTCAGTGAATGACCTTGGATTTTCTCCCTCTTGGAAACCATGGCAACCAGCATTTGTTCTTGTAAAATAATTTCTTGTCTCGCAGTGAGTGATTATATATCTTCTCCGAACTCTGAGGTAAAATCTCTCCACAAAGAAGAATAAAAATTGCTAAAGAGCAAGCCTGAGTTGATTGTTCTGAATCACTATATCTTAAAACACGTGATGCAACATGGTTATCTACTGCCAGCTGAACGGCAGGCTAAAGAGTAGCCTCTGGATGATTGTCTGATCCTTTTTCTAGGTTAGCATAATTAAGTCTGAAATAATACAGACATCTTTGGTGAATGCCCGTTTGTTTCCCTAATTAGTATCTGACAACAATCAGGAAAAAACATTCCAAGATTATACTCAAGCTTTTGTTGAGTACTTTGGTAATCACTGACACAATCATTTTCCTGTTCTTAAACATATGTTAAAGTGATAAAGGCTATTCACAAGTTATTCCTTTTTTTCAGATGATCAGTCTATGTAATTCTGCCTGTAATGCTTCATATATTTTGTACTTCATCCATACAAAACCTCCCATCACCTGGGCATTTGAGGGAAGAGAAATGTCACTCATACTTCCATAAAACTCAAAATCATCAGCCAAAAAACTTGAACATCAAACACAAACCCAAATATAACAAGACAACCAAAATCTACTTAAAAAATAAAGATATGATAGCAGCTGGGCTTGTCTGTGCACCATACCATCCATCTCTTATGGCCCCTCACTGGTGAAAAAATGTGCAAAAAAGGGCATGGAAAACCCTCCACACCTGCTTCAGGATCATCTCTGAGGTGTATGGAACTTCATTTCACAGGGAAGCAAGTTGCTGAGGCATTCAACTGTGCTCTACCCATCACAGCTTTGTAGCTGCTTCCTTTCATCTGGAAACAAGGTGCAGATGCTAAAAATTGCATATTTTAAGCCTAGATCCAAAGGAAACAAGTCCTAAGGGGGAGCCAGCTGTTTCTGATTGTGAATAATTCCTCTTCTGCAGTAACTTTGAGCCTTCTGGCAGAACTCAAACAAATCTGAGTGAGAACATGGAAACCTCAAGGACACTGATGCAGTTATAAGCATCTGAGCATTGGAAGCTGGGTGGGAAACAGATGTCAGGTTTTCCTGCTTTCCCTTCTGCTTGAGCTCTGCCTGATGGCTCTGTGCATCCCAGCAGCTACCAGGTGGTGAGCCCAGCTCGCTCCTGGGGGCTCTGGGACTCTCCTCTGGTCCTGCAAGTTCAAGGCTGGGGTCTTCTGCCCACAGCAAGAGGTGAGACAGCACCCTGGTGCACGGAGCCTGCTGCTGCTGCTGCTGCTGCAGTCACCCTTGGGGGCATTCCATTTCACCTGGCTCTCCTTGCAGGCTGTGAGTTTCCTGGGAAAGCTAGCCCAGAAACAGGTTTTGATGCCCACCCACTGCCTGCAGTCCCCACACAGCCCCCTAAGGGCTGCCCTGGCAGCCGAGGGACACAGCTACTGAGGAGGCAAGCAGGCAGGATTGTCACTTGACAGCACGAGGGACCACTCCCTGCAGCCTTTTGGCCCCTTCTGACCCTTCCCTTGGGATTTGGGCACTGTCCCTGGAGCTCCAGTCTCTGCTTGCACTCCTCATCACCTGCACACCAGCCAGACTACAAAGGCAAGATTTATGCACACTGTAATACCCCCACAGCTTATGTGGATACCATGGTACACCAAAAGGCTAATACTGTTTGTTGCTTTCTCATATCAGAGAAAAACCTCTCTATGATAGATGTAATAATGGCTTTGTTGGTGACAATTAAATGCCATACTTGTAAAAAGCCAGCATAACTCCTATTTGATCACAAGACTCCCTTCTGCTGCTCTGCTATTAACAGTGACTTTACCTTGCAGCTTTTTTTTACCTGCACCATGCCAGGGCATGCAGCTAAGTGAGGGCTCCCCATCAGCCAGCTAAAATCCTCCAAGGAAAATGCAGCAAAAGCTCATTTTAAGACAGGCTCTGATGGACATGGGGAGTGCACTTGGGACAGGTTACAGTGCCATGTGCCAGTTTAAGGGGCCAGAGCTGAGTGGTGTATGGACTGCTGTGTGAGGAGGCTTGCTGCAGCCTGTGCTGGGAAAGGAGCACAAGTGCTCTGAGGTGGGCAAAAGAGGAATTCTTTGAGGACTCAGATTGATGCAGGTGCTTGGGACCCCACTAGGGCCTGCCAAACCCTTCTTTAATAGCTGCCATGGTTTAGTCCAGGGACCATTACTGCACTGACAGACACACATAGCCTGGGGTGCACACCATCCCAGCCCTAAGCCTGGAAGCCCAGAGATGGGGCTTTCCCCAGGCCAACCCAAACCACTGTGAGGAGGTTGCAGTGATGCTGCAGCCAGATCTGCAGCAGCCCCTCTTACATCCCCAGCCCTCCTGGGCCACAATGCACAGTGCCCACATGGCTGTGCTGAACAGGAATGCTTAGCAGACATGTGCATTAGCTCACAGATTAACTCTGCAGCCTTTTCCAGACACTGACTGTGAAGTGGGGGTTGAAATCTGAAAGCATTGCATGGGATTAGCCATGCATTTGCCATTAAAATCAATCCTCTTCACTGCTTTGCAAATCTCCATTTGCAGTTTTCTGCCTCTTGGACACAAGAAATGAAGAGAGAGGATAAGAAGGGGAGAATGAATCCAGAAACTTTTCATATATTGTGATTCCATTTGATTTATTAATGATGTCCTAGGACAATATTAATGTTATTTTAGTTCAGTTTCAGTTCAAAATGCCTAAACAAAGAAAAGGGCAATATAATGATTGAGAAGAAAAGGGTATCTGCTTGTTTTCCATAATACTGATGGGTCCAGGGACAAAACTTACGTCAGGACCTAGACAAACACATTTTTCAATAGATTAAAAAAAAAAAATAATAAAGTGCAGATGGCTATATTCTGTTATTTTAAACTTCTGTGTTTTTTTGCTTTGTTTTGAATGATAGCCTGGGCGAGGAATTCAGTACTTCCCCTGCAGCATGTGTGCCAGAAACATAGTATTTGCATAAATAAACAACCCCCTGAAATTCTCCTGTATTTGCTCAGTTCTGGTATTGCCATTTTCAGAATTCAGAAGCTTGCAGGCATGGTGTGGTGATAAGCTGGCACCTGTGACATGTGGGAGAGTGGTCACAAGTGCTGTGTGCTGGGAGAGAAAGAAGTGATAGCAAAAGAAAAACAGTAAAAGAAAATGGAAGAAAAAAAGAGGAGTGAAATCCATGAAACGGCATGTTAAATGTTTCTTTGGATGCTCTTATTTTTTTCCAGAAAAATGTTTATCCTGCCAGTCACATAAAAGGTGAGGCAACAGTTGGTGTTAGGAAATGACAACAAAACAAAAAATAAAATCACAAAGCAGTTGCTGATCACAAAGCAATCATAAAAAACAAAAATGAAAAAGCAAAAAAAATGTGGTTTCTAGCTTTGGTGATAGCTGCTTCACACTTGTTTCTTGTGGAGGTGTAAGTGAGTGAACAGGGTGCCTGATGTGTCTTCTATCCCTCATTTTGCTCACCTGCAAGGACGTCCAGTAATAAACATTTCTGGGAAGAAAAATGAGATCTGAAAGTGCTTTGAGTGTAATAGCACATCAAACCAAGAGATGAGAGCCAGGGAGAGGAGAGGAGGGGAAAGTTGTGGAAGGGCTGATGCTACCAGATTTCCATGGGCTAGAACAGCATGGGCAAGGATGAATGGGCACAGTTGGCCATTGGAGCCTGGAGAATGGCCCAGCAGTGGAGCTCAGGGGAAGAGGGAATCTGGATGGACACTGCAATTGCTCATACTTATCGTGGTGGTAAGTCCCACCATTTCACTCTTCACTTGATCATTTATTCTTACATGTTGAGTGGAAACCTGAACATTTCCCTTTTGTACTAGATACGTCAGCATTCCAAACAATCAAAAGTGTTTGATTTTGCAGACTGTGTAGCCAAATAGAGGAAACAGCACAAAGCTCAAGGGTGAGCAGAACAGCAGAGAGGGAAGATCTTGCTTCCTTCTAACCATGGAGGACAGGGACTCATATTCCATACACCTTTGTCTGCTTTTCTGGTTTTGGGGCAGGGCTCTTTCAGGGGTGTTCTCCACTGTGAGTCTGCCCACTTTGTGTGGCACCTTTAATTACACATCAAGCAGCAGCATGTGAATGGTTAAGACACTAGTCACAGATACAGAGCACAAAGGTTCATGTCGCAGCTCCACTAATATCCTAATGATTTTGCCACAGAATTTCTGTAGCAATCTCCTGGATCAGAAGAAGACACTGAACTTCAATCTCATACTCCGTATGTAAGTGCCGACTCTAGTAACAAAATGTGTTTCATTGGAGATCTGCCTGTTGCCCACCATCCTCCAACTGACCCCCTCATGCAAACAGTATTGCCATGTGCAAAAATACATTATTCAATGAAGAAACCATTTTCTCAAATCCCACAGCTCAGGGGAATAGCTTTTACAACACAGTTCTTTTAACAGCTATAGCAGCAGACAGTGAAAAGGCTGTGAAACTAAAATGGAGAAGATAGGCTGTGTTTCTAAGCAGCCTAAAACTAGCCATGCAATAAGAAAGCACCAAAATACAGAATTACAGTGGGTCTCACACCACAGACCAGGATGCACGATGGAGAAGAGAGTGAGGCAGTGGAGGTGCCCTGGTAAGAGCCTGGAAAACCAGAAAGGGGGTAGGGAGCCAGTTTTGTTTCCACACTGTTACTAACCACTTGTGACCAGCAGAGCTTCAAGATGCACAAACGCCTGGAATAATTAGGTCAGTCGTGTCTAGATGCAGAGACAGCTAGATCAGACTTGGCTGTGCCTTAGCTTTCCCCAGGAAACCATGGCTGTCACAAAGTTCAGGAGAAGGGTAAAAAAAAATCTGCATCTGAGGGGTTATAAAACTACCCTGCTGTCAGCAAACCGTGGGCTACAGGAGCTGCCTGCCTCAGCCTCCTCCTGCTCCCTGCAGATTGCTTGCACAAGCAGGCCTTTGACTTCAGAGGCTAGTGAGAGTAAACAGGGGGGATCAAACACACTCCATACTCATCCTGTTCAAACATAAGCTGAATTGTCTATGAGGCAGGACACTAAGTCTGTGCAACACAGTATGTGTTCAAACCCAAGGATTTCTGCGGGCAGGGAAGGGCTGTGGGATTACAGCCTGAATGTTAAATAGCTTCATCATCTCCACAATGTCAAAGCATCATTCTCTGCCCCGGGAGGATTCCTTGATTGATGTAATTAACACGATTCTGCCGGGTGTGCGAGGCAGTAGGTGTGTCATGCCGGGTCCCACGGGCTCCTGCAGGCACAGGGAAGGGAAGGGGCACTCCTGGCAGCAGGGTTGCTCCGCAGGAAGGCAGCCAGGACACAGGGACACACCTGCCTCGCCCCCTGGGTCTGCACCTGAATGGCTGCAGCAGCCCAGCCTGGCAGGGCTCCCTTCTGCAGCGTCAGAGAGGAGCACACTGCCAGGGAAGGCGATGAGAGAGGGCTTCCTGCAGAGATTTCAAAACATAACACTGGCAATTTGTGTTAGTCACATCACCAGGTCTCAAACAGACCTGTCAGTGTCCTCACACCAGAAAAATCAAGCAGTAACACGTTTTTGTTGCACTGCTCTCTTTTTGTTTTCACAACATAACAAAGCAACCCTGCTAACAAGAGCAGGGGAAATTGATCTGATTTGGTTTTGTTTTGATTAGGATGTTTGCAGGTTCTTGTGACAGCTAAAAGAAAGCTTTCCTAGGTGTAAGCCCCAGGCACAGGATAAGTAAGTTCTAGAAATTGGATCCATTCTTCTTTTTGAATAGAATATTCACTGAAGCAACTCTGCTTCCTTCTTTGATGTGTGTTAGAGGCCACATCATTTATTTTTCATTTGATTTAAAGTGAAATGCAGAAAAACCTGCTAGCAGTAGCACAGGACCACAGTACAGCTGGAATTTAGATGACATTTGACAAGAAAAAATGAATATTTTTTTCCACGTAGGTATTTACAGTTTTTTATACCTGCACATAGGATTGCTTCTAGGCTTTGATGCAAGTTATGCTGAAGAAACCTTAATGGTACAGAATTTTGTTGATTTATCTAAAATTTTTAGATTTTGCCTTCCCTTTGTGGTCTTCAACATTTTCAACATTCTCTACATATGACTGTAATTTCTTTCTTGCCTATCACAATAATATCATTAAAGAGCCTGGATACAAATACAGGGGTTTATGCCACAAATGGAAATGGATTGATGAAAAGGCATAGAATATTGCTTGCAAAACAGCAGTCATTGAAACAATACTGGTCGATTACCTAAGGTACCCCCAATGTCCTACATTCAATCATGCTGTATCTAGTAATTCAGGAAGGAAAGTATTGTATTTTAATATAGATTATGCTTATTGTAGTTTCCATAGGATTTTTAATATAATAAGACCATCCAGCGGTTTTCAACTCTGGTAGCAAAAATGTTACTATGCCAAGGGCATTACATCGTACACTGACACTGGTTAGCCAGCAAAAATAGTACCTTATGACAGAGTTGGGGTAAAAATTAGACTTTTACATCATAATTCACAACGTAATTCCACCCCCTCATGGAAAAAAGCATGACAGCAGTTGGCAGAAATATACCATATTTATGGACAAATAACAGAAGGAGAATTTTAGATGGCATCCTGACAGGGACCACACTACAAAATGGGCTGGACAGGCAAACTGGGACAACAAACACTGCTAAGTGCTGAAAATAAGCAATGATTCCAGGATCCACCTTTCACTCTTATCTAGGAGGTGGCACTTGCTATGTGCCCATGCCTCCTCTGTCCCACTATTGTTTCAGGAAAAGCCTCCCTCCCTTTCTTCTTATGATAATTAGCTTTTTCCAGATAAACCCGTGGCTCTCAAAGGCTCCTCACAAAGCTTGCCGTCTGATGTTGAAGACACACCACCTGAAGGCTTCAGCAATTCAGGGTTTTGTTTTCTCTTTTGGAGTCCCTGTGCCTATGCTTTGAACACCACCCATCCATAACAATTAACTTTCCAGCTAAAATGCCGTTTGTGTTACAGACCTGGGAGCCATCCAAATGCTCTGCTCCTTGGTGACCTCTTTGGTACTGAGAACCACTGAGTCCTTGAGGATGCTGGAATGGGTGGTGGGCAGACAGGCTGACAGAAATTTGGGACAGAGTGTGACAGGAGGTTGGGACAAGTGCAGGATCAATGCAACAGCTGCTTGGCTTGAGAAGGAAGGGTTTATCTGGCCAGTTTAGTCTTGTTTTACATTAGCTAACTGTACATTAAAGCTTTGGGAACAGTTCTCTGCCCATCCACACTAGCCAGGGGTTAAACCAAAGCACAGGTTGCCCTGAAGAACTGAATCACCTGTGCTTTGTTTGCAAGCTGTACCCACCCTGGGGATTCTCCTGTGGTCTTTCCCCTATCATCAAGTCTGATCCTGTATTTAAATCTCTCCAAGTAATTAACTGCACACCTGTTCCTGAGAAGGGGACCCCTGAGAGCTCTCACAGCAACTGGAGATGTGGTTTGCCAAGGTGGGGGTGTTGCCAGGATTGCATCACTTAAACATTCCCAGGAAATCTAGCCTAGTGGGACTGACAGAAGGGATAGAGGCCAGAAAAAACATCATGGGAACACTTTACACCACTTGGCCTTGACTCACTCTGCTGTGAGAACCCAAGTACAAGTTTGCAATGCTATCCCAGGAGTAGGATGGAGCTACAGCGACCTACCTTAAGTATTCTGGAAAACTGCTCTGGAGTCCCCATGTCATTTGCAGTGTCTTTTCCTCAGGAGAGTCCCTTGGATAGGGCAGTATCTCTGAGCCTGCTCATAGACAGGCATCCAAGAAGCAGTACCTTGACTTTAAACAAAAATTTCATTCATGTATTTGAAGGTAGGACAGGACTCTCAAATAGTGCCTGTCTCTTTGTCCTAATAGCAATTAGCACATAAATCAAGTTCTGGCTCTTATATGAGTGCTTTGCTTCTAAAACAAAACTGCTATGAGAAAAGCAAGAATTGATCAGTTTGGTTATTTTGAGCTTACAGTAAAGGAATCAAAACTGAGAGTTTATTCTTCATAAAACATTACCAGTTCATAATTTGTTTGTGAAAAACATCCTGTAAATCTTTTTACTTACAGTGCAGTACCAAAACATCTGCATGTGAAATGTTCGAAGTTCAAACCTGCAGCATTTCAAATTTTTTACTAATCTATTTATTCAGTCCACGTCAGTACATATTAGAACTGTCTTGCTGGGAAATATAAAACAGCAGAAGGATCACACATGATCCCCACAGAAGCTGTTCAGAGAAGCACACACACCTGAAGTGCACATCTTGTCAGTGTGTATAAACACCTAAAGGCAGCAGAGCATCTGAACACAACCTGGGGCAGCCAGCTCCAGGTAGCCCTGCCTGAGCAGGACCTGGACCAGAAGACCTCTACAGGTCCCTTCCAGCCTCAGCCATTCTGTGACTCTGTGATAGGTGGCATTTCTTTCAACAAAATTAATCCTGTATTTAAAAAATCACTACAGCTAGTTATTTGTAAGGACAACAGTGTTTATTTGTCTGCAGTGCAGCACACCTCACAGTCTGTCTTCATCTAGAGACTACCATGCTAGATCAGTTCTTAGGAAGGCACAGGTTTTACACCTATTACATAAGCAGAGGATGTGTCCAGGAATTTTTCATGTATTATCAAACAATGCTATCAAGGATGGGTGTGAAATCAAACCAGAAAATGGATATCTATCTCCTTAGTGACAAGCATATTATGTAACCTACCTGCTATTCATACACACGCTGCAGAGTCTGGCAGGTCAGAATGAGAGCCTTCCTTCATCACCACTTTTGTCCTAAATTTCATGTTTGACAGGAGTTCAGTGCTGCTTCCTCTGAAATCAGTGTTCAAATTATCATTAAGCTTAATGACAGCAGGACTGGTCTACCTGTCTGTATTTGAAAAGCGAGTCCGAGACTAAACAGATAAAATTAAGTCAGAACATTTGCAAATCTTTCCTGTACTCAGCATGTTGTTATAAATGTCAGTGGACATGACTGGGGAGAATGTTAATACAACCAGCTGTCAGCATAGAATAATAATTATCTGTTGTTAGATTAGTGCAAAAGGAAAGATGTAATTATTTGGAATGCACAAGACTTGAGGCTTATGATAATGCTGCATTCTGTTGAACTTTATTTCTTCTCAAAAGCCTTAGGACATGTTAACCATTTTTCTGAGGAATGTTAGTACTGTTACACCTTCTTTCCCTTCTCACCTCCATGCATCAGAAGGGAAAGATTTAAACTGGTGGAGATACATCAATAGATCAATTTGCTAAAGGCAAAATTGCTAGATGTTTACCCCACAAACTGGAGTTTTAAGCAAAGAGGTTATGCTGCAGAAGTAAAGTAAATAACAGTCTGACTGGGAAACAGCTAAGGGCTGTGCCAAACTTCAGCTGGGTGAGTGTGAATTAAAGTCTGGGTCTTGACTTGCTCTGACAAGAGATGAGGCACTGTGTATCTGTGAGGCTATTACATTACAGCATTGCTCAGCAGGGCTCAGCAGAGCTGTACTCCAGGAGTCAATCCAGTCTAATGATTTCATATCACACACCTTTACCCTGGAATGGTGCAGCCTGAAGTCTCATTCGAAATGGAATTTATAAGCTCATTGACATGAGGTTCCTTTTTGCTTATGTTATGAAGACAAAAGTAACACTGCTGCAATTAGTGCCAAGGTTAAATTCCAGAATTAACTATTAAAAACGGTGGGTTCTTTATTTCTTGCTCTCTCCTGGTCATTAATTGATTTTTTTTTTTCCTGAAGGCAATGCTTTCATTAGGGACAAATTGCAAGATTCCACACAGAGTAGCTGGGCAGAACTGCAAGGAATGCATCAAGCAAGAACTCACTGCAAGTGACATAGCAGAACGTTTTGAGCTTAGGATTTAATAGAAGCAGGTAACAAAAACACAGCTGTATTACACTGCACAGGACAAAATCCCCTTGGAGTGCTATTTCCCTTAAATTAAAAAAAAATTAAAAATCGACAACCAACCACCAAACTTAAACCAGTTACTGTTTTGTATCTGATCAACAGAACAAGTGATTCCAAGAGGAATCTGTGTCTAAGGTGACCATGACTTAAATGCAGTGTATGAGATAAATTCTGAAGAAAGGAAGTAGTTTAGGAGACAAATCTGTAAATAAAGATACATGTTGGGCAATCTCTTTCATTTTGTTTTATTCAGACTTTTACCCCACTACTTGCATGACAGTATTACAGCCAGAAGTTAATCCAATGCTTACCAAAATACTGCATAACCTGCACTGCCTGTTTGCTCTTTCACTGCTCTGTATCTTTCATACACTTAAAATGACATCTGTTCAACCTTCCCACCAATGTCCCTGCTACAACACCTAACCTTCTCATCCCAGAACACTGTGCCCTGACCTCTCCTTTTTAGACTGTCATTATGAGAGCAAAGAGAGCAGCAAGCACATCAGACAGCACAGGGGCTTCTCAAGTAGCACACACAGACATACACACATGCATACAGACAGCACACACATACCTCCTCCTGCCTTTTTTTTTTTTAAGTTTTAGCTTGAGGAACACAGTGTATCCTTATTAAAAAGCCTGCCTTGTGGCATGGTTGTCCTCCAAACCATGCAACATGGTCATGTTCTCACAACTTCTCTTCTTTCATGGCTGTGGTTCTCTGCCAAATATCTTCTCTACCACTCTACTGTTTAAGAGGATAGAGGGAGCTGCTTGGAAAAATTGCAGAAAAATTTTCCTAGGTTTTCCTATGAATTTTGTGTTCATTTTGAAGATTTAAAGCTAGGTACAGCACAAATGGTGTTTATTTTTGGTGTCAGCCAAGGGCAAGGATGTAGCTGCTGTTTGCATAGACAGCAGCAGGTAAGCATGTAATGCCTAAACTATCACTTCAGGATCAGCAACAGAGAAGTACATCAGTTTCCTTGTCCTACTTATATTGCCTGGATGTGTCACAAAGATAAACGCATTCACCAGAATTAGCCTACTTTGTTAATTGGACTGAAGCCACCTACAGAGACAAAATGTTTCAAGTTGTCGTCTTTTCCCTGTGGCAGGTGGACTTCACCATGAAAACACGGGTGAGAGGAAGCTAAGTGCCAGTCACCTGGTGTACCTACAAGGAGCATGTTTCTACACAAAGGCAACATCACACGAAAAACCCCAGGCAACTGCTGAAAACACCTTTTAACACAGCAGTTCGAGGTGAAGGCTTCTGGTTTGCTAATTCCTGTGTCCTGTGATGCATCCTGGAGCTGGGGTATAACTTCCCAAAGTGAGAGGTACCTGCAGCTCTAGAGAAACATCCATGGCTGGTGCTGCCCATCACTAAGCCAGAAATGCCAGTATTACTTGGACATCTGTACTGAAGTTCTGTACCCACTGAAATTTGCCACAAACACCTTAACTTGCTCAGCTTTAACACTGATCAGATTTTGCAAGGAAGAACAGAAAGTGTTCCTCTGCATAACTGGGTGCATTTAAATTTAATGCACAGAAATCCACTAAAAATTAAGAATTTAACTTGGCAATACTAGTCTTTTTAGATACTTCCTAATATATCTCGCCTGATAGTCTTTTTTACCTCCCACTCAGGCACACTCATCTTTTTCTATTCCAAGCAAATAATACAGATAACCACGGTGATGGTACAGTCTATAAAAAACCATTTGATTTTGCTCACTGTAGCTCAAGACAGATGTAACAGTAACAGAAGAACAAAAGTAGTGACAGAGCACTGGGGTGTTAAGCAAAGTTTCTTTCAAGGGAGAAAGTAGCTCAAGAATCAAGGGAAAAGGATACATGGTTTTGGCTCAAAGAAGTCACTGTAGTAATTCTCTCTAGGATTTTACCCATGATGAAAAAGAGGGATCCACAGAAAGGTAAAATATGAGTCATAAATCTGAGGAAAGCACCTTCTGTATTTGGCCTTTATAAGAACAGAACAGAACAGAACAGAACAGGACAAACGTAAAGGAAAAGCATTTAATATTAATATTTGGAAATGGTTTCATGCAGATAAGCCCATATGGAACCCATTGTCAGGTTTGGAGGATTATGGAAGGACTGGATAACAGATACTGGCAGCATGGCATCCTGCTACAGAAAGCTGTCAAAGATGAATTACTATCAAAAAAATCATTGTGCCATCGTCATGAGAATGCTAAAAATAATAAAAGGCTCTCTTTTGTGCTGAGTTGTTAGTGACAGCTTTTCTTGCACGTTCTTCTAATATATCTAATACTAGCTTCTGTTAAGAGACAGAAGCAGGACAGGTCCTCTGGATTTTTTGTGGCTTTTAGTAGTGGATATTAGTAGTATTTACTCATGTTTTTGCTTTCCTTTGTTTTGCAGAGAGAGTGACTCAAGAAGAAAAGGAGGTGGTCAAGGGTGAGGAACAACTCAATTCTAACAGCAAAATTCACCTTAGTTGTTGAACATAGTCCACTCATAAAAGAGATGTCACTTGGTGGCAGTCAGCTCTATTATGGTTCTTCCTAAAAATAAAGCACATTTTTTTGTAGTGGTGGGTGTCTGAAGATGCAGACAGTGACAAACAGCATCTCCTTTATCTTTGCATTTTTCTCTTGATGTCTTGATAACACACCCATGTCAAATATTTAAAAGGAAGTCTTCTTTTCCCAATCAACGTATTTACTCCTCCAGAAATGCTAATGGAGACTCAGTACCAGAATAAGAAAGAAACACAAAGAGGGCAGCAGCACTGTACTTTCATCTGCTACAGCAAGCAGCTGTCAGCGCTAATACAAAAATTATCCAGCAGGCATCCAAATTTATGCTAAGTAAACATTTCTTGAATCTATTACATACAGCAGGAACCTAGTTTTTCTCTGGCCATTGTTCTGAGTAACTATTTCCCAGTCTTCCTTTCCTGTGGTACATACACTAAGCCAGCCACCTTGTTGTGGAGGCTATTAGGTTTTTTTGGCAGGTTTTCCCCTTCATAAGTCCATACCAACTACTTGCAGACACCTTCTTCCTCCCTGAAACGGTTTCCAGGATTAGCTGCCTCACCACCTTCCCAGGGACTGAGGTAAGACTTCACAGGCTCTAGTTCCCCAGGTTCCCCTTCTTCCTGAAGACAGGAGAGACTCTTTCTTCCTCCCAGTCCTCCCAGCTCTCTTCTCCACACCCTCTTGATTGCAAGCAGGCTGTAATGACACAGACCAGCACCCCCAGCACCTGTGGGTCCATGGCACTGGGGCCATGGATTCTGTGGGTATAGTTTATCTATCTATCTATCTATCTATCTATCTATCTATCTATCTATCTATCTATCTATCTATCTATCTATCTATCTATCTATCTGTCTATCTGTCTGTCTATTCCCTGGCCTGACCATCTTCCACTGGCAGTAAATGCACTTCACCCTGGATTTTCCCACTGGTCCCTGAGATTACTGAGAGCAAGCTCAGTAATCAAAAAGGTGAAGAAGACAGAGTTCTTCTATGTCCTTTCTCACAGGGCTCCCTGCCCCCTTGAGCAGTGGGGCCATGTTTTCTCTGGTCTTCCTTTTGCTGCTGATCTTCTATGTTGGTGGTCACATGTGTTGCCATACTCACTTTGGTCTTCCTGACAATTTCTACAACCAGACAGCACCTCTGCAGTCCTCCTGACACCTGTCCCTGCTTCCACCTCCAGTACATTTCCTTTTTATGTCTGTGCCTAGTGGGCAGCTCCTTACTCATCCTCTGCCCTCTTTGCTTGGTTTCTGCTTGTTGGCATGGACCACTTTTAAGCTTGGAGGAGATTAACCTTAAACATCCCCTAGCATTCCTGGACTCCTCCTCTCTCCAGGGCCATATCCCATGGAATACTTCCAGGCAGATCTCTGGACAAATTTTGCTCTTAAGAAGTCCAGGGTGGTCTTGCTATTTGCCTTATTCTCTCTTCTAAGGGTCCTAATCTCCACTATCTCATGGTTCCTGCAACCAGGCTTGTCTCTGATCTTCAGACTCCTGATCACTTCCTCCTGGTTTGTAAGCATCACATCCAGCCAAGCAACTCTGCTCCATGTCTTGCTGATCCATGTAGGGAAGATTAGATTGCTTATTCTTGTGTTAGAAATGTCTTGAAAATGGTGTTTATTGCTACAAAAACACAGTAGGTGAAACAGTTCCTCTTGGAGAGGGCAGGCTGTTACTGCAAAGACACAGGCTCTGACTTGCTGTTGTAGTGAGTGTTATGCTGCTCTTGAAAAGGTTCTTGGACCATTTGTGTACTTCTACACAAAGCACTGCTCCCTCTGTTGCATTTACCACCATCCAAGCCCTTCATTGGCTGCAAAATGACATCCAGTCATCCATTTTCCTCAGAAATCTCTAAGGGAAGTCTAGAAATCTCTCTCTTTTCATACCAGTCTTGTATTGCTCACAACAGCTACATTTCTGAACCTCTTTGTCATCTGTGTAACAAACAATTCTAGAATTTATTTGGCTTAACTTTGCCATAGAGACAGTGTAGGGTTCTCCTGAGATCACATTCCACAAGAAACTCAGCAGTTTTATTAAATCTGGGTGACTGTGAAGCAGAAAGAACAATAGATTTCATGGAAAAAATGGGTTACAGATACAGAGCAGTTAGAGCAATAAGGCATCCATAAGGCAAATGGACTGGACTCCAGGACAGAGGCCCCTCCACATACAGAGCATGACATCCCATCAGCCGGACACTGACACAGGGGCTAAGTCTTAGTGTCACTTTTTTCCACTGACCAAAATTACTACTTAAGGATAAAATTCCTTTAGTGGTTATCCTTTCTCTAGCTTGCACGTCTTCAGCACCAGAAAAGAGCTGCAGCTTCCTTGGAGAAAACCTTATTGCACACAGAAACCAGAATCTTAACACGATGCTGTAGGTTACTGAACCATCATATTAAATTCTAGTGGGAACACAATTCTTTATTAAACTGAGTTGAATAGGTACAGAAAAGCTGGGTGAAGTGCCAGGAAGGAAGTATGGACTGGATATTCCTGCCATTTAATTCTTTAACTGTTAAAACCCCACTCTTTCAGATGCTGCCAGTTCCACCATACAGAAAAGAAAGAAAATTTTAAGACTTGTGCTAAGAATGGAAATGCCTAAACATGGGGATATGGCAAAAGCAGGGCTGACTGAGGTACAATTCCCCCTTGCAGGACCAACAAGGGGCCTGTACACAACGGTGCCTTTCAATGGTCACAGTCTGGTGGTGATGCTCAGTGTACGCTCCACGGACTAAGCACTAAGCCTGCTTGGCCCAGGCTGCCATGCTGACCAAAGATGCCAAACCAAATCAGTTAATTCCCAAAGCCACTGCATGGGAAACTGTGAGAAGAGGACAGAGCAGGAGAAATGGTAGGCTGCAAGGAAGCCTAAGGGAAACAAAAGGAGAGACAGAAAGACACCTGCCTATAATGCCTGATTAAACAATTCAGCCGAACTCATACAAAAATAGAAAATCAAACTTGGGCAGCAAAGCATAGTGAAAATTCAGGACTACTGTGGCTCCTAACAGAATAAGTTTTTATGGACTTAATTTATTTTCTTAATTAGTTTATGTATATGGCCCTAAATATTCTAGAAAGCCAACTTTATACAGGAGAAAACTTACAGACCTCCCGGAAAGGCTTTAGTTGGCACTAAGGGACAAAAACACTGACACAAACAAAGCACTTTGTTTGAATGACTTGCTGTAGCCAGAAAAGAAAACAGCTGATCTACTTCTTTCCAGTCTCCAGGTCAATTGGACAGGAAGGAACTTCTTTCAGCCTGAACAGGCTCGTCCAAGATCTGAATGTCAGCTAACTGTATTATGCCAGCTAATTAAGACACAGACAGAATGAAGATCCTGCTGAACACAGTGGGATCCCATCACAGGATTCAGCAGACTGTACCAAGTCACATGGGGTGAGACTCCACGGCTGGTGGTGACCCACATCCACCAGGTGCCAGAAAAAGTTTGTCTTTCCCTTTCCTGTCTGAGATTTCAGATGTCTGTATCATTACAGTATTTAAAAACTGTGTAGGTTACAATGGTCAGCTTTGCTGTGCTATTCCTTGTTCAAACACCACCTGGAATTCATAGAAGGAATAGAAAGAATATTTCAGCTTGTTTTGACCAGGAAGTAAGGAAAGAAATGTTTTTTATAATTCTTGTGTTGATACAGTAAGGTGGCTTTGAGTTTCTTGGAAATACAGTCAAAGTTTGCGATCTGTATGCTGCAAGTTAAAAGGAAGAAGACTGCATCAGTAAGAAGTCATGGTCATCTGAAGTTACTGACTGAGTTAAGAATTAAGTATCTTTCACAGGCTAGTTTTTGCACTATGATAGCTGTTGCTGCCTTGCCAGTGAAAAAGATGACCGTAATTGGAAAACCTTTTCCCTTTGGACTAAAGAACAAGCAACAGAGAGAAGAGAGAAAGTAATCAGGATTTAAGCAAGCTGAAAAATTTGCAGTTAAGAGCCCTGAAACATGATTTTTATCCATACACTCACCTAGGGGACTTCTGCACTTCCCTGCTGATCAGGGCGTTGATACTTTTGGCTCTTGCTCTCTGCTAAAGATTCATTTCCCTGGAAACAGATACTATATTAATGAAAATAAAGAAGCAGGCTCTAAAAACTGATGGTTAAAGAAAACCCAGCTCTCTCCCTACCTGTTGAACAGCAATTTTCACCCATGCAGTCCATCTGCTCACAGAGATGTAAAACTCTGGACTGAAGAAATCAGCCTGTTGCTACACACAGCTGCCCTCCAGAAGAGGGTGAGTTTTAAAAGGGCCCTTCTTGGCTGGCTGTTAAGGACTTGGTACTTGTGTACACCTCAGAATAGTGGGATGTTGATAGTGGGGGTTCTTCATAGAATGCATGATCATGTCTCACTTCACTGCCTCATCTGTGCAGACTATGCACATTGACTGATTGCTGCACATTGCTTGATTTTGCAGGGTAGAGCTCTTCAGAAATTCAGTGGTACAGAATTCACCCACCCAAATTCAGTGGTACAGATCAATTTATTAAACTCTGCTGTCTCATTCACTTTAAGTTTCTAATTATAAACATCCTAAGAAGGCCAGGGTGGCACTGTGTGTGAGAGGGTTCAAGTATAGACATTATGAGAGGTTCTGTATTAGCAAAATATTTTGTTAGTGGCAAAGCATGGAAGGTATGAACAGAGAAGGCAGCCTTGGAGTTGACTTCTTTCTGCTACCTGGTGCTAGATACAAATCATGAACATTTGAGTGCAGGTGGGGTTCCCTCTGAGCTCTGGGAAACCAGTGCTCCCCTCATTGTCTCACAACAGCCAGGAGCTCAAGGACTGCATTCACCCTCAGATCCCCTCACCCTGAGCCACAGCAGTGTGGGGAAAGAGGGCATCCACCAGGGGATGCTCATGAACAATTAATTTGTTTTATTTTCAAAGCAAAACCAAAACCAGAACCAAACCAAAAGAGAAAACTCAGAACCCGAAGGGTTGGTAAACCAGACCCTGAGCTGTTGAAGCCTCAGCAAGAGAGATCATCTCCACCTGCCCTGGAAGCTGCTTTTAAGTTGGGCTCTTGTTTTTGTCTGCCTGAGCTGTGTCACCAGTGCCTGGCCATGGCAGCCACTCATCTTCCACAGCCTGTGGCCAGTGTCTAAACATGACCTTGGCCATCCCCCAGCCCATGACCAAGCCCTGCCATGAGCCTGCCCTGCTGTCACCTGCAGCTCCCAGCTTCCCTGCCCTTTCACCTGAGCTTCATTCTCCCTTCTTTCAAGGTTTATTCATTTGCTCCACGAACTGTCTCAGAGACTTCAAATTATGACTTAATGTCTGCCTGCAATATGTTCTAGTTGCATTAATTTACAAGGAGAAAAAAAACCCAAGGAGTCTGAAGTCTACAGCTGTTAATCAAATACCGTCCTTGTGCAGTAGTCCTTGCTTTATACAACTTCCTTTCAAGATTTTAAATGTTTTCTTAATGTTGTTGTAACATACCAAAATCTGGGTTGTGTTTCCAATATCCTGAAATGGCATAAATGTACTGCTTTGCTATGTATGTGCTTAGACTCAGGATCACCCTGTCATAAAACCAAGAGGCTGATAGATTGTTTAAGGAAATATTATTACAAAGCATATTTCTCCCACTGAAACCCCCAAAAAGCAAAGTACTTACATGCCTAAAGGTATTGTTTATTTGTTTGTTTCTTAAGTCTTAAATATTCTTTGGTAACGTTAGCATTTTGATATAATTCAGACATTCCCATCAGGCCTGAGATAAACCAGTGCTGTACAAGGATTCTTGGGAGGTCTCCTCTCCTTTAGTCTTTTAGAGCTTAGAGAAGAGATGCATTTTTTTACCAGGACAATATCCTGAAATGGACTTCCTGGAAGACATGATGCATCAACCCTGTAATTGTTTAAAGAGCATTTAGATTACATCCTTAACAATATGCTTTAATTTTTTATCAGCCCTGAAGTGCTTAGGCAGTTGGGTGAGATGAGTGTTGTAGGTTCCTTACAGCTGAAATAGAATAGAATATTTCTAATTCTATTCTATTCTATTCTATTCTATTCTATTCTATTCTATTCTATTCTATTCTATTCTATTCTATTCTATTCTATTCTATTCTATTCTATTCTATTCTATTCTATTCTATTCTATTCTATTCTATTCTATTCTATTCTATTCCATTCCATTCCATTCCATTCCATTCCATTCCATTCCAAACAGGGAAACATAAGCAAAACATCGAAGCTAACAATTGAGCAACAAGACTTCTGAATTACTTTTTAAAACTTTCAATTAAGTTCTTCTAAAGCAAAAGGTAAGTATCTTTTCTAGCATCTAAATTCCAGCTGTGTCATAGTTTGCATGTGCTCCTGTTGACTGTATAAATATCTCTGTCAGTTCTGTATTTATTTATTTATTTATTTATTTATTTATTTATTTAAACTCAGGTTTGTTTCAGAATATCTGGAGTTGTAGCAGCAAGAGATTTCTGGCCACTTAGGAAAGCCTGACATATTGATCCAGCATCATAAGCTGCAACCTCCTTCTGATGATTTGGGAGGAAAGAAGGTAAATGAGAAGAATTAGTAAAAATGAACTCTGTAAAAGCTCATAGGTGCCTGAGAAGGGAAATTAAATTGCATGGTATTTAGCAAAAAAAGTATAAACAGAGGGAAGGAAAGGATGTAAATCTGGTGTCCAGGGTGGAGCAAGATGATAATCTAATAGGATTTATACATGCATGTAAATATTCCAATTTCCAATTGTAACAGATTTTTAATACATTTCAGTAAATATTCTAAGAGAATGGTTTTTCTAGTGCTTTTTAAAACATTTTTAATTGCCTATTATTTTTCCCATTTCTCCTATATCTTTGAAATACTAGTTTTCAAACCTTGGGGTTTTTTGGACAGGACTTTTGGGATCCAGTGAAACTCTGCTGAAGCACATGAGCTGGCAAGAGCAGCACTCAGCCTGGGACATGTGTCCCAGCACCAAACCAAACTTTAACCCTTGCCACAGACACTTGCCTTCCAAGGCTGTTTTATGAGTCTGCAAATGACATAGCAGAAAGGCAAAAGTGAAGGACCAAATATATAATATTCATATGAAAGTAGGAGCAGTCGTGTAGATGTGAATTAGAAGAAAGTACTGGTCTATAACAATAAAAACAGGTTACCACAAGTTTCCAAGTAACAATAATAATATCTGCCACCTGGTAGCTTAATGGTATCCTCAGCTCAAGCAGGAGGAAATAGAAGTTAAATCTGGATTTATTCAGACAAGGGTTACTATTATTTTGTCATTTGCTTGCTGCTTACATTAGGTATTGACAGTGTAACTCAAATTCCTATTGAATTTCTGTACCTCAGTGCAAACCTGACATTTGATTGAGATGCACTAGACATCTAAGAAGATCCGTTACTGAAGGGCCTAAAGAACAGTATATTCCTTCAGTCTGTAACAGTGTTGTCTCCCATTCAGATTTGGAAATATTTTCATGGGTACCCAATCATTTACTAGCAAAAGATTAAAATTCAGCTCTGTACCTCCAACAACATTCTGTTTGCAGTTTGCAATAATCTGTGCAAGCTTTAAGACTTACAAAGATAGGACCAGGGATTTAATTTAGCATTAATGCTATCTGCCTGTCTCCCAGGCTGGAGCTCCCTGCAAAGGTTGCTTGGCCTGGTCAAGATCAGTTGCTGGAGAAAGCAAATTTCCTTGTGCTGTCCTCAGTGATGAAGGAGCTCCTTGCTAGGATGGAAAGGCCATGTTGGCCAGGGGGTGCTTTCAGAGGCTTCACAGACTAATGTGGCTCCTCACAGCCCTCCAAAGGTGTGCCTGTAAGGCCTGCCATCAGGCTGAAATTAATTTCTGTGTCACAGAGAAAGAGATGCTTCAGTACAGACCTCAAAAATTACTTCCTTGGTTGAGAGAATAGATGTCTTTGAAACTTTCTACTCATTCCTCACTGACTGAGTTTCATTTGTCTTTAGAAGTCTCCCCAGATTTGCCCTTAGGAAAGTCAAATTGTCTTGCTACCATCTCAAGGGAAAAATTCAATCCCCTGCAAAGAGGGATAATTTAAGACACAGTTGATGGGTTCCTGCCAGTTGGTTGAGCATGGTTTTAACAATGCCAAGGTCACAGGTTTGATCTCTGTACAGGCCATGCACTTCAGAGTGGGACTGATGATCCTTGTGGGTCCCTTCCAACTCAGAATACTGTGATTCTGTGACACAGCTGAGTCCAGTGCAAACCTTGGCACTGACTACTGGGTGCTAAAGCTGTCAGAAGGCAACTGGTACATTTATGTGAGACAAAGAGTATTTTCAGGCAAAACTAGGAGGAAAAATAGCCCCAACAGTGAATATGCAAAAAGATAATGTGTATGTGACCTTCCTGGAAATGTTTACACTTTTCACAGAAGACTATGTCTGTACATTTCTGTAACATTGAAGTTTAAAAAAGTGCACTGAAATTTCATGTTTATGTTTGCAGCGTTTTTCAGGCCTGAGTGCTGTAGTCACATCACTTGGTACACTGCTAGACCTTGTTAGACTCAAACAGGCTGTGATGGATGCCAGTGCTTTATACCAAAGTACACCATAAGACTGAGATGGGGCTGATGTTTGAGGTTAGGATGCATGATGGGCTGGACACAGTCTCTGAGAACAGGAAAGTTCTCAGAGCACTGTTTGCTCTCTTTTTGAGCAGCAAAGAGCAAAGTGGTCTCATATGAATAATCTCTTAGTTTTGAAAAGATAACTGTGAATTCTGTATGGTAGGTATTTTTCTGAGTTTAAAGTTATCTTTTCATGAGCTGTCACTGTCTGGCACAGTATTTGTTCATCCCATGCCTGGACAGAAACAATTCCAGAATGAGTTAAAAACATTTTACTGTGCAAGCTCATTTAGTTTGAAAATAGCTAAAGACTGCTTTTTGCTCAGTGACTCCAAAGGCTGAATGACCCCAGTTGAATACCTGATGGACTGCAGAAAGGTGAGATAGCTAGAGTTGAGGTACACAGTGTAGATGGCGCCTTTGTTATTTTGTAGGATTAGTGTCTGTGATTCACCTGATGTAACTGATTGATCACATAGTTACATTAAAAGATCTACAGCAGCAAGCAATAGAAAGGGAAAGCATGACATGGACTTCTGGAACTCTTGGAAAGCAGTAAGGAAGCCAGTTGTGGCTGTCTGTTACCAGTGAGGTAATGAATGCTCCCACAAGGGCCAGAAATTTCTTCATCAGACAAACATTTAGGCTATTTAAAAACTAGTCTGGAGGAAACAGGCAGCATTCTCATCTGAGGAATAGTGACAGGCAGAACAGCCAGTAAGGCTATTTGCTGAATTCAGCAAGGATGTCACAGGTGGGGATGAGATGGTTGTGTTCACCTGAGCTCTGAAAGGGGATGAGCTGCCCACTCACACAGCTGGGTTACCCAAAGGGTGTCCTCTTTATTAGTCCTCATGCCTCAAACAGGGAAGCATGTTCACCCAGAGGAGCTGCTTTGAATTAATTTTCACTCCAGGGACTATATCCCAGCATAACAGAATATGCTGAGTTGGAAGAGACCCACAAGGATCAAGTCCAACTCAACCCATCACACCATGTGCCTGAGAGCATTTTGCTAATGCTGCTTGAACTCTGTCAGGCTTGGTGACCACTCTCCTGGGGAGCCTCTTCCACTGCCAAACACCCTCTGGGTGAGGAACCTTTTCCTGATATCCAACCTAAACCTCCCCTGACACAAATTCAGTCCATTCTCTCAGGTCCTGTCACTGTCACTGTCACAGCAGAGATCAGTGCTCGCCCCTCCCCTTCCCGTCACAAGGAAGTTGTAACTGCAGTAAGGTCTCCCCTCAGTCTCCTCCACCCTGAAGAAGTCAAATTACCTCAGCTGCTCCTTGGGGCTTTCCCTCAAGACCTTTCACCATTCTCATAACCCTCTTTGGACACTCCCCAATAGCTTTATCTCTCTCTTACCCTGTGGCACCCAGAGCTGCCCCCAGCACTGGAGGTGAGGCTGCCCCAGTGCAGAGCAGAGCAGAGCAGGACAATCCCCTCCCTTGCCTGGCTGGTGATGCTGTGCCTGATGCTCCCCAGGACACAGGTGGCCCTCCTGGCTGCCGGGGCACTGCTGAGTCGTGTGTAACTTGCCACAGACCAGGAAACCCAGGTCCCTCTCTGTAGCACTGCTTTCCAGTGTTTCCATCCCCAGTCTGTCTGTACATCCAGGGTTGTCCCAACCCAGGTGCAGAATCCAGCACTTTCCCTTGCTGAATTTCATATGGTTGGTAATTTCTAATTCATTGAGGTCTACCTGCAGGGCCACCCTGCTTTCACCTGCAAACTTAGATGATATCCCTTCAAGCCCTGCATCCAAGTAATTTATGAACTTGGTGAAGATCCTAAACAGGAGCCCTGTGGGGCCCCACTGGTGACAGGTCACCAGCCTGATGCCACCCCATTCACTGTAATTCTTTGTGCTCAGCTCATCAGCCACCTGATCACCCATTACATGGTGTGTTTACCCAGTTGTGTGCTTGTCCACAAGAATACTGTGAGAGAGAGAGTACTGAAACCTTTACTGAAATGCAAAACTGGCTTCCCTTGATCAAGTTACTCTGCTGTAAAAGTAAGTTAATTTGGACAAGCAGGACTTTTCAATGAACCCGTGTTGGCTGTGACCGATGACTGCTTTGCACTTCAGGTGTTTTTCAATAGCTCCCAGAATAATATTCTCCATAATTTTGCCAGTCACCAAAGTGAGACTGCCAGGCCTGGAGTTTCCAGGCTCATCCTTCTTGCTCTTCAGGAAAATTGGGACATCAACCATCTTCCAGCCAACTGGGATCTATCTGCATTCCCAAGTTCATTTGAAAATCATTGAGAGAGGTCTCATGATGACATCAGCTCAGCTGAATTCCATTGGGCCCTACAGATTCACAGAGAACTGAGAGCTGGTCATTGTCACAGCCACTGTTCCAGCTCAGGGCACTGGGACCCCTTAATTCATCATTGGCATTGAGGACAGAGGCAAAGAAAACACTAAACATCTCTGCCGTGTGTGTCCATGTCCCTGTTTGTGAGGTGACTGTCCTCATCCTGTAAGAGGATGATGTTACTTCTTCACTATCTTTTGCTACTAGTGCATTTAAAACCCCTCTTTTCCTCGCCCCCCTCAATTGTGTCCAGCTCTAACTCCAGCTGAGCTTCAGCCTGACAGATTTTCTCCCTGCAGAGGTGAGCAGCGTGTCTGTATTTCTCCCACATCACTTGACCTTGCTTCTGCTGAGCCTACCCCTTCCTTTTTTGCTCTGCCTCCCAAAGAAGATTCCTGCTGAGCAAGCCATCTTCTGCCTCAACTTCTGACATTTGGGAATTGTCTCCTCCTGTGTCCTTAGAAGATGGTGCTTAAAATGTGACCAGCACTGACAGACCCCAGCACCTGTGGAAGTATTTTCCCAGGGTACCTTACTCACAATCCCTGAGCAGTCTGAAGTCTGCTCTCCTCACATGCAGAGTTGAGGTTATGCTGGCACTTTTCCTTCTGTCAGAGATTTTAAGCCTGATTGCTTCATGGTCACTGTGGTACAGATGGCCACCAATCTCCACTTCACTAACACAACCCCCTCTGTTTGGCAAGCAACAAAGGAAGGAGAGCATTTTTCCTAGCCAGCTCTCTTAGCACCTGTATGAAGTGGTCATCCAGATGTTCTACAAATCTCCTAGACCCATTTGTGGCAGTTGTGTGGTGTTCCCAGCTAATGTCCACCAAGTTGAAATCCCCCGTAAGAACAAGGGCAGCTGATTTAGAGGTGTCTCTTAGTTCCTCAAAGAGTAATTCATAGCATCATTGTCCTGGCTGGGTGGTCTATAGCAGACTTCCATGATGTCATCTGGATTATTTTTCCCTTACCCTGAAGCCTGCAATAGTGACATTGACAGCTGTGAACTCCATACAGTCCAGCCCTTTTGCAAGAAAAAAGATGTGTGACCTTCCTGAAAATGTTCACACCAGTGGTGAATGCAGCCTTCACAGAAGGGTGTTTTCTGTAGCTCTCTGTATTACTAAGGCTAAAAAAAGTGCACTGAAGTTTTATGTTTATCTTTCCAGCAATGTCTCTCAGGTGAGAACTATGGACATGGCACAGTTGGAAAAGACAAAGACCATGAGCCCCAGAGGTAGTCAGAATGACAGAATCACTGCATGGCAGAAAGGAAAAAAATACATCATTTGAGTGGTTGTGAAGAATAAATTGAAGCTTCTCCCCTTAGCCTACAGCTTGGTGGGTAACATTTATGTTCTGGGAACAAGGAGGATGCTCTGAACTAAGTCTGGAAAAGGAGACAGTAATAGCTTTTTCAATTTGTTTGCCCAAAAGCAGAAATAATCAACCCAACAGATTTAGAACAAGATGCCTCTTCTCCATTTTCCTTTCTTTCTGTCTGTTTACTTTTGTTTAAGCTATCCATCTCAGAGAAAGCATTACTGCAAAGTACTTTGATTCTGGTATAGACCCTGCTAAACAACATTTATGCATCCTCCAGATTCCCTAGAAATAGTGAGAAAATTAATAGAATCATAGAATCATTAATGTTGGAAAAGACTTCTAAGATAACTGAGTCCACAACCTTGATCACAACAAGACCATGGCACTAAGTGCCACATCCAGCTCCTTCCTGGCCACCTGGGCACTGCTGGCTCATGTTCAGCTGCTGTCAGCAGCACCCCCAGCTCCTTTTCCTGTGGCAGCTTTGCAGCCACTCTGCCCCAGCCTGTGGCACTGCCTGGGGTTGTTGTGACCCAAGGGCAGGACCCAGCACTGGCCTTGTTGAGCCTCACACCACTGGCCCTGGGCCATGATCCAGCCTGCCCAGATCCCTCTGCAGAGCCTTCCTGCCCTCCAGCACATCAACACTCCCACCCAGGCTGGAGTCATCTGCAGACTGACTGAGGCTGCACTCAATCCCCCATCCAGGTCATTGAAGAAGATATTAAACAGAACTGGCCCCAGAACTGAGCCCTGGGGAGCACCACTGGTCCCTGGCCACCAGCTGGATGTAACTCCAGGCACCACCACTCTCTGGGCCCAGCCATACGGATGTTTTTTTACCCAGAACAGAATACACCTGTCCAAACCACGGGCTGACAGCTTCTCCTAGTGAATGTTGTGGGAGTCACTATCAAAGGCTTTGAAGTCCAGGTAGATGACGTCCACAGCCTTTCCCTTATTCACTAGGTGGGTCACTCTGACAAAGGAGGAGATCAAGCTGTTCAAGCTGAATCTGCCTTTCACAAACCTCTACTGATGGACCCTGATCCCCTGGTTGTCCTGCACATGCTGTGTGACGGCACTCAGACAATCTACTCCAAAACTGTCCAAAGTACTGGGATCAGACTGACAGGCCTGTAGTTCCCCTGATCTTTGACCCTTCTTGAAGATGGGCATCACACTGGCCAACCTCCAGGATTAATAATTTTCCAGTAATGATTCAAAATTATTATGACTTAAATCCTTACTATCACACAGAAACAGTAGGAGAGAAGATGGTATGAAGAAACTGAACAAAAAGTTACCTTCAATGAAGTGATACAGCAGTGGAAATTGGTCTTGCAAGGTTTTCTAAAGCAGAAGTAAAATGTTCTTGCCTTGGTAAGACTGTCCCTTATGCAGCTGAAATTATTTTAAATACCTATTTACTTCTGAGTGCTTAAGTGCACTGACATGGAACACTTACCATCTTTTGTGAATCTGCAGAACGTCAGACATGCTCAGCTTCACTGCTTTCTTCCTTGACCATAAGAATGACTCAAAGAAACTTCTCAAAGTGCAGGAGCACTGACATGCCCCTAGGGTTATGCCACCAGACAACAGCATTAATCGAGACAAGGTGTCCTGGTCTCAGAAAAAGCGAAATTCAAAGTGAATCGTCAGGCAATGCCTTTTTCCTCCTTCTTCTCTTTCTTACATGTTAGAAGGACAAAGGAGATGGGAAGTACTGCTGCACAATTGAGCACTAACTTCTTTAAGTCTGTAAGGCACTCAAGTACATACAAAATTTATTCCAATGGAAGGTGATGGAGAGAATAGAAGCTATGCTGGAAGCCCAAGGGGAGAATGCACATAACAGAGACTAGTACTGTAAAATGAAGTATAAACCACATAATACAAGTGGACACAAATTCGCCTCTACCAGAAGCCATGTCTCTCAGAGAAAAAAAACCATTCAGCATGTAAGTAGTTTTATTTCACTTGCAATGAATTCATATCTTAGTACTGGGGTCCTTTTGTGATTTTACTTCTATGTCTTGGATTGAGAATATCTGACATAAAGTTTGTATTTGCAGGTGGCAGATGATGCAATACACAGCTTAAACCCTTTATGTCACCAAAAGAGATAAATTAATGAAGCATCAGTATATGTCACCACAACAACGGATTGTGCACGAAAACATGACACTGAATACCAAGAACAAACCCAGCAAGCAGCTACCCAAATTGGAAATTGTCATGAAAATGGTCCTTGTCTTGTGTATAAATCTCCAATACAAGTTTTCTGGTCCCTCTGAAAACATAACAACTTCACATTGCAGTAATTTGTTGTGATTCAGTTGCTTTGACAGCAAATTGGCTTACAGGGGAAGAAAACAAAGCTGTCACCATCTAATTGATAATAATTTTGTTCTTACTGTGTCTACTGTGGTCACAAATATAACAAGGAAGGAAAAACACCACACAGATTGAAATACAAGCTCTTTATAATAAAGTCAGGAGAATACGTAACAGTGCCTGATCAAGGTGTAGACTTCAACATGTTCTTCAGCATACCCATCTCTGTGTGAACACAGAGCCAAAAATAAGGTAAACACTGCCACACTGACAATCCTCATCAAGCTAATGGAGTGACAAGAATTAGCATCTGAAAAGCAGGTGTGACTTCTGCATGAGAAAGAAGTACTGGTATGTCTGCACCAACCTACTCTTACTAGAGCTCTTGGCTGTTAAGAGGAAATAAGAGAGTGATGCACCAACTTCCAGTTAACTTTTGTTTTACACCATGTTTAAGTAACTGTTGAATAAAATATACTGAGTTTCCTCACGGAGAATAGGCAGGCTGCCTCTGGATAATCCTTCATGGCATTTTAATTTCAATGTAATTAACAAAGTTACCCCCTGTGCAAACATGGCCCTTGCTGTTTAAACACTCACATGGCTGCAGAGCCCTAAAGTTCTGTCCCTATTGAATGGAATGCTCAGTTTCATCAGAAGAGAATTAGGTAAATGCTGACTGGTGACTTGTTTCACACCCTTTGCTTATTGTTTTTTCTCATCTACCTTCTACATCTTTTTTCAGTACAGAAATATTAGGGATGAGTGACTCCTCAAATTATATACAAGTCAACTGCAAAGAAATCAAAACTGTGAATCACTCACCTCTTTGCCTACCCTGAACCTACTTCCTTCTTCTTTCTTAAGGTCAAAACAACCACATAAACTACTTTTGCTAGCTCCTTTTGTGGACCCATGTTTCAGCATACAGTTGAAGTCCCTATCCTGTAGGGACTAAACTATAGGAATTTTAAATATTTCAGAGGTTTTTCAGGAGATGAACAGGGAGCATGACACCAGCCTAAAAATCCATTTATAAAAAACTAATTTTGTTTTTAATATTCCATGTCCTCTTTTCTAGTCTAGACTATGTGTTTGAAAAAGCTGATCATGCAAGCATTCATGAAAATGTGACAGTAGGTTGGGCATTATTAACAGAGCTATTAATGCTTAGACAGCTGACAGGGCTGGGCACGTATCAACAGTAACTGCACACAACTTTGAGGCTCACCACTGCATCAGCTGTGCCTTTGTCTCAGTGTGCACAGAGGCCATGGCAGCATTTGCTGTGTCCTTATGCCTCCAGAATCACTGAGTCGCCAGCTTCATTCATGAGCTGAGGGAGTGAAAAATACTTTGCATTGAAGACCAGACACATTTAAGGAAGAAACCAATATCAACAAGTTAAAAAATCTGTATTTTCTTTGTTTCTTTCAAAAGATGTAAGGGGAAAAGAAATATTATTAATAGCATCTGAAATGTATAAAAGATGTTAAATGTTTTCTGGCCCACTTACACTGCTGCCTACTTCCCAGGAGAAACTGATGCATCAAGAAAACATTTTGCTACCTACTACACTTTGCTTGTCTTCAACATCATTCCCAATTTTATTACACTATTTTTGTAATTAAGGCAGGCAATGAGCTAAATTTCCTCAATATGGATTGTAGCATTGTGCTTTTTTTTTTTTTTGTGTACAGTCCAAAAGGTATTTCAAGTGTTTTGCATGTCACTTTGTACTAGAGAGGGAATTCTATAAAAGAGAAAATAGTTCCATCTTAAACACAAGATTTGTATGTACCTTAAGAAAAGATTTTCTCCTTTTTCTCATACACAATTTGGGAAGTTACACATGACAACCATTTTCCCAGCACCTTTTCTTTCACAATGTGCTAAGATTGCCAGGAAAACAACTCATCTTGAAAAATACTGTAAATTCATACAGAGAAATAGCAAGATAATTATTAAAATTCTACTCTGGTAGAAAGGAACTCAAATCCTAAGAAAAATAACAGAACCAACTGCAGCGGAGGTATAAACATGGCTTACATCCTAAATCTGCTTTATTTTAATGTTTAATAACTGCAGGTCTTTTGGGGGTTTTCTGAAACTCAGAGAGGAAACAGAAAATATTTTGAAATTACTTCAACATGATAAAAGGAATGGCAGCTAAGAATTCAACTGTATTTCTTCATGCAAATTGATATCATCATATGACTTAGTTATTGACCAAACCCAAAGCTACTTTCAATTTCAACAGAAATGTTGTATCTTCTTAGTTAATTTTTATTATCCAGCTAAGTGCTCATCTGCAAATAATGAGTTCTTGAAAAATAAATGAAACTGGGTCACTGCAAAGTCATCAGGGACTCTGGGGATGGGTAATGTGATACTGCGCCTTTTATATCCAAGTTGGCAGTTTAAATCCAGTCCAGGCCAGCAGTGACTGGAGCCTACTGCCACATGCTTTTTGTCATGTGTAACAGGTTAGCAGACTTGGTTCATTTTGCAGTGAAAAAATAACATTTCTCTATGGTCTGGTGAAATTATCACTGAAAACTAAACTATCCTGCATCACAGAATCACAGAACTACTGGCAGGCACCTCTGGAGGTCATCAGCTTCAATCCCTCTGCTCAAGTAGGGCATCTCCAAGTGCCTTTTAAGTATCTCCAAAGGAGACTTCAGAAGCTCTCTGGGCAATTTGTTCCAGGGCTCAGTCACTTTCACAGTGAGAGTTTAATTAATATTCATAGGGACTGCCCGTGTTTCAGTGTGTGCCCATTGTCTCTTGGTCTTGTCCTGAGAAGATCCTGGCTTTGCCTTCTTTGCACCTTCCCTTTCCCAATACTAATTCACATCAACAAGGTGCCTTTGAGCCCACTCTTATTCATGCAGAGCAATGCCAGCCTTCTCAGACTCCCTGTGTATGTCACAAGCTCAAGTCCTTTAATTATGTCAGTGGCCCTTCACTGGATTTTCTCCAGCATGTCCATGTCTTCTCTTTAGCTGGAGCCCACTATTGGAGTCCACAGCACTCCAGATACATCTCACCAGCGCTGAGGTGAGGGCAAGGATCACCTCTCTAGACCTGCTGACAACACTCCTCCTCATACAGTCCAGGACACCTTCTTTGCCAAAATAACACATTGCTGGCTCACGTTTAACTTGGTGTTCACTAGGACTTTGTTCTTGGCAATGCTGCTTCAGACACTGGTATCATCAATGTGAGCCTCTGAGATCAGTGATAACCTCTCTGTGAAATACTGGGTCTTCCACTCAAATGGGGCGCACATTAGGAAAGTTTGAAATTGCTCAATCTATGCAAAGCTGACTTGTCTCAGTGCAAGGCTAATATAAACAAATGGGCACTAGCCCAACTTACTGATCACTTTTCAAATGAGCTACAAAAATCTGAAGCAGTTAACATACTAGATGGCAGTAGGATGAGATTTATTGCAGACACACTCTCAGAACTTCACATAACAAAGAAATGTTCTGTTTACAAAGAGGCTTCTAGGCTTGTACATTTTTTACACAATATATGCTCAAATCTAAGTTTTGATTTAATTGCAATGTTAACTGCAAACATATAGTTCAAATGTACCACTCCTTATTGCATAACACTTGTGATACCTCAAATTAAGACTCTAAATAAACTGACTTACGGGTGATCTGCCTGCACAACTAATTGCATTCATGCCCACTAAGGCATAGGGACATACTTTTCTGAAAGAAAAAAAAAAAGTTTATTTTATTGCTTTATCACTTCAATTGTAATTAAGTAATGAATTATGCTTTTATTTCAAGGTATCAATCTATTACTTCAATTTTATTATTATTTAACATGTATTGTGTATCTTTTCTCCATCTCAGAAGGTACTTCTATGATATTTGAATGCTACATCCAGGAAGGACCTGGAGGTGTGTCTACCTGCAGGTGTGCCTACTCCTGCCCTCTCATTGCTCCTATAGAAATATTTTTGTGGAACTCGTAACAAAAGGCGGCATCTTTTGAACTAAATTATCTCTTTATTAGGAAAACACCAACACCACAGTCTTCAAAATTACTGGAATTTTATTTGCCTCAGGCTTATGACTTGCAACCAAAGACATTGTGCAAAGAAAGCAAAGATTAAGTACACTTTAGGGAAAAGGTGATAATCCACATTGGTAACATAAAAGATCAGTCTGATGAAAGAAGCCATACGTTACACTATATAGATTGCAATATTCAATAGCATTTTTAAACCAACTTCTTTAATAGAGAAAAAAAAAGTTAAGCAAAGTTTACAGTAGACATAAATTTGATACAATTCAAAAAGCCTTTTTCGGAAGATCATCAAGCGTAAAGTGGAAAAACGTATATGGGGCAAGGTGTATGAAAGCTAACTACTGAACATTCATAAGCTATTAAACAAAGTCGCATATATGTACCACAGTGTAAAAAACCAATACAGGACAAATGAAAAATTTGAAAACTGCCTGATGAAAAATAAAATAACCAGTGGCTTTTAATGACTTCTCCTGGTTATCAATGCTACAAAAGACTTCTTTTTGTTGCCTTTCTGATGCCACTGAAAAAAACCTTATCAAATGATAAAACCAGGCACAATCAAACCATTACCAAGTCAAAATCAGCCCATAGAAATATACTATCAACCCACATTTTCCCTCAGAAGGTTTCTTTGTTGTTTTTTGAGGCCCATTTGGTCACAATATGTTACATTTTTTTGCCTTTTTTACACCATGATATCGTATGTTTGTCTGGCACTATCCTAAAACTAATTTATAGAGAATGAGAATACAGAAACAACCCGATGTCTATTTGACAAAAAGAATTCACTGGGTGTAAAACAGGAGAAAAGAGAAGAGAAGGGGAAGGGGTCAGTTCTGGCAAGAAAATAAACCCTATGGATCACTCATCATCACTTCCGCTTGCTTCCGACTGGTCCTAGAGGTAAGAGACACAAGACAAGTCAGAAATTCTTTCCAGCTATTCTGTGGAATTTGTTAAAGAAGGAAAAATAAAAGGAAGTATGAGGAAGAAATATGACAATTAAACTGATAAATCAAATAGCCTGAAGAAAGTACTGTGTTATTTAGTAGTTCTCTTTCATGAAATTTCATCTAATTACTGCAGACTTCTTTAGAGAGGGAAGACAGAGAGACAGGAAACACCAGCTTTTTCTTTCTATCCAGACATTTAGAAACAACTGGGAAGACATCTATTTTCATTTGTTGCAATAATAGAAGCACCCACTAAAAAAAAGGTAAAAAATAATCAAGCTGTAAGTTTTTCATCGGTGGACAAAAGTGAACAGACCATGAGATTTAAAGGTTCAATGAATGTAGAACAGCTCGAAGTAAGATCCAAACTTCTCAGACTTCTTGTCTTCCAGCACTGGGACCAGATCTCATAAGCACGCTAAGATACAGTTAATATCCCCACCTAATTCTCTCAGGATGATCACTACAAGTTAAATATGTGCTTAAGCATGAATAGTTGAGAATTCTGACAGCAAGCAGGACAGGGTAGAGACGCAATCACTGCAACCACTTCCACAGTCTCACTGAACAAAACTTACATTTTCATCTTGATCCTCATCACTATCATCATCACTCACGACAGGCTTGGCTTTTGCTCTGCTTTGCCTCTTCTTGCCTTTTCCTTTTTCCCGACCTTTTTCATCCTTCTTATTTAACTTGATTTTGACTTTCACTGATTTTGCTGCAAAAAGTTTAACAGTGTACATTAATGTAGCATTCACTTATCAACTTTAAATGCTGTCTCTTGTTCACAGAAATTCACCTCTGGTAGCAGCCTGAAACAGCATTCCCCTCTGACTTTACATGGACTGTGGAACAACAAAGCAAGAGGTACTTGCTTTTATTCCTCTTGTTTTTAATAGTTTTAACAACAACATATATTAAACTATAAAGACCACCCTTAAACTGACCATACCCATCTTCTTTTCCTTCACAGAATGTATGGTGTGCACAGGTAGTATATGGTCCTGTGAGAAGATACACCTTTAAAAATATTTTCTTTCTTACCACAGAAATGTTTAGCCTTTGTAAAAACAGACCTTTTTTATATTTTAAAGTACAGAAATGCTGTGTGGAGGTTACTGGTTAATTTTGATACCTTTCTAAAGAACATGTTATTCTGACTCCAGATTATCCACCCATTTCCAAATGAGCTAATGAAGTTGCATGCTTTAGCACACGTATGTGACACACATGGAAGGGTAGCTCAGGGCCAAGTACTACAGCTTCTGTAACCAGAGAAAAGGGCTAGCTGGAATTTGGATAGATGTACAAAGCGCAATAAAGGGATCTATCCTTTTTCCACTTCATCATGCTTCCAAATCTGCAGGGACTTAATAACCATTCTGAAACAATCAGTTTCATTTGTCCTTGTCACACTGAAGAGTGTTTTCAACTTCATCTGGTTCTTAACCATGTGATGAACTTTCACATCACACAGGTGTATATCACACCATGCCTGAAGGTTGACCACTTGCTAATAAAGACTGTCTCTAGCCTTTACAGGCACTTCCATTTACAAACAGCATGAACTGGCCCTGAAGGGCTTATAAACAATTATGGGCACCCACACAGGACCTCTAGGATTTGTTTCTGGCTTAACAATAGTTTAAATTGAAGTAGAAAGACCAAAACAGTGTTACACCCAAGCAACCTTAGTAAGAAACTACTTCAAGCAATGGAAAATAGAACCTTATCATCAGTCTCCAATGCAGAAGCAGCAAAACCTGCTCTTCCATCCCCACATCTATTTCCTTGTCAGCATTTCACAGGGAACTCACATTCTGATTCAGATTCTTCTTCTTCATCTTCTTCTTCATCATCATTGCTTTCATCCTCACTTTCTTCTTCTTTGGCTATCTTCTGTCGTGCACTTTTGAACACAGACTGAAGAACAATGGAATCCTCATAGATCTACAGTACAGGTACAAATCTCTGTCAGAATTATGAAGTCAAGAAGAATCAGAAATTCACATCATAGACCTAAATTTTCAGTGCAAGTCTACAGAGTACATGTCGTTTTCAAATACCAAGTAATAATGTCTGTTGCATGAATCGTACAAGAAATACCAGCATCTTCATGCTCTAAATGAAGAAATCTGTCAGTAGTGAGCTGCAAAGAAACAACTCTTACACTGTATTACATCTAAAATATCTAGTTAATGTTTTTCTTATTATTTCTCCTACCATAGGAACTATTGTGCATTTTCATCAGATCATAACACCCTTGAAAACCTGCCAAAGGAACAGACTTCAGCAGTAAGCACCTTAATTAAAACATGGGTTTTCATCTGGCAATACAGTTAATAATGACAAAGAGTTAACACTCATTTATTTATCTTTTTTCTGAAATCAAAAGAGGCTACAAGGAAACTAATTTATCCCAAGAAGCTCATCCCTTGCTTCCTCTCAGATCTAAAAGGACTGGAAAAAAATTTGGGCTTGCTCTAAAATTGAACATCTGCTCTCAAACATTCTGTAGTATCTAAAGTATGTTGAGTACATCAGATTTTCTCTTTAACCTCCAGCATGAGGGGACTCTCAAGAATGACTACTTTTGGCTTGTAATACATTTCTTAGATTAACACAGTAAAAATCTTGTTGTGTTGCTGAGTATCTGATTCTTTGTCATCACCTGAATAAATGACCTTGTGTGGTTTGTTTTGTAAAATGTCAGAAAACAAGCACTGCACAATTCAGGACTAAATTAAGAATAATTACTAGAAAAGTACAGAGTCATAGACTGCATTTGATTTTATCATCTTCATAATTATCATCATCATAAACCTTGGCCATCTGTCATTCTACTCCTCTGGCTAAATGACACTTTCTTGTATGAAGGGACACTAAATATGGAAAAGATAATGGAAGGACTTTTGGCTGCCATTATGCAGTCTGTATGCTAAATGTGATAGAAGTGCTCTAATACTTTGTGGGTTCAACAAGCTGAATTAGAAGAAGTTTATTCAGAATACTTAACATGAAATATCCAATTCCTACTTTTTTCACTTGACCATCAAGTGATTTTTTTTTGAAAAACTGCCTTTCACTGTGGATTGTTCCCCATTCTGTGAGTTCCTCTGTGCTTTTTGTTTTGAGATGTTTGACTGCTCTCAATCATGGTAATTTTTTAATATATCTATCCTCTATAAAAAATAATCATGAATATTTGAGAAAGCTACTCTCCTGTCTTATGATGTTAGTGAGCTGTGAGACTCCAGAACTTCCTTCCTTGAAGTCAAGTAACAATTGACTTGCTCTTATACCTGCTTCTTTTCACGTCAGCTATTGATAGAACCTGCCAAGTTCCTCTTGAGAACGATTTATTTTTCATATACATAAGCTTAGCATATTCAATTATTCTTGGGAATGGCTTTCAACTACCCTTCTGGTCTTCCTCACAAATACATGTTTCTAAGACAATGTGACCCAGACTTTCAAACAGTTTCCCAATGAAATACAGCGGCTTCAAAAGTTATTTTAACTTTCTTTATGTGGAATTACTTGTAGTATACATATCTATTTTGATACACAAAAAACCCATGGGCTACTTCATGAAAAGCTGTGAAAATAGGAATTCTATTATTTTGACAGGAGCACAATTCAAACAGGTTTCTAAAAAGCAAGCAACAATGACAGTAGAACTTCCTTCAAAAAGGGAGAAGCACCAACAAAAGAACTTCACAGCAAATTACAATATTCATGAGACATCTTCTGTCTGAAGAGACACACAAGCATTTATAACCCCATACACATCTAATAGTCATACAAATGTACTAGTCATTTGACTATTACAACATGAAAATTCTTTCAAAGCACTGAGGCTTCATTGAGGACCAAAGCCTTAACACTTAAAGTCAATCTATCCCTGAAAACCCTGAATAAGACTCCATCTCAGATGGAACTGCTTTGCTCCATGGAAAAGCAGCATGCATCACATAACAGAGCACTTGAAGTGTTCTGTAGTCTGTGAAGTTCACTGTGTGCTTGAACAACTACCTGAATTAGCCCTTTTGTTTTGAGTGCACACAATAATACTCTAATGTGCTGAAGTCAGTTGGTATGTCAGAGCAAAGGTAGACCAGAAATGTAACAAAGAACACAAAGCTACCAAGGAAGCCTGGAAATCTGGAAGACTACTGCGGAAGTGTCTTACAACTCAGGGGAAATCAAAATTAACGGTATGAGAACTTAACTGGAAAAAAAAAAAAAAGAAAAAGAAAAAGAAATAACCTTAGATACACATTATTTGGGCTTTATGAGATAAAAGGTAATATTAGGTCTGGTAATTAATGTTGATTCATTGGAACAGAAAATAATATTACAACACTGATACATGTTAGATTATTTCCAAACAGAGCAGCAATATCTATAAATACTTCTATCCACTCAGGATTACTCCTTTCAATTCTACCATCTCTGGTAGAAGAGATCAGTTCTGCATAAGCATGTAGAGTCATTCTGATGGGAATAATTTTTTAATTTTTCCCATTTCAGTACTGTTTTTTCTTTGCCTCTTTTTATCTCCTCTTTTACTGACTTCCACCATTTTCTGAAGTCTCAGTTATACTTTTTGTTAACTTTACTTCACTTTTTTCCCTCCTCTTGCTATAATTAGATACTTACAGTCATTTTACTTCTATACAAACAAGCAGTAAACTGAAGAGTTACATCTGGACATGTAGCAAATTATGTCCCAAACATTCTACCATAATTAATTTACTTTAATAAATATTTTTAATTCATTTATTTGTAGTTGTTTCCATGTAAATGAAGACAGTAAAGAATTACAGGTACATATTACAGAAATAATATTTTCTGTTTCTTGGTATCAAAAATAATCACTAAATGATGAACTGAATCAAAAAATTCTTCATAATCAATTCCATACTCATAGTTCATTCTCAAAATTTAACAAATTCCCTAATTTAGCTAAATGTTACCACTAATGTTTAGAAATTTTAACAAAACACTGTTATGGGCAGCATCATCCTTCAGCTTACTTTTATTTAGGCTTCATATAACAAATCTTTTATCTCCTGCATGTTATGGAAGCTGTTTTCATGGTCTCTGCTTTAACTGAATATTGTGTTTGCATCACACTTCTTGGATCTCATCTACAAAAGTAATCATCCAAGACTGTGTTTCACTGTATTGTGAGACAACTTTCTTATCTGTTTGTCTTCAGTATCTACCATCTAGATTCCATAGTTTTTCCTTTTGTATCAGCACCTTGTTCCAGATTCTGAGCCCAAATGCGTGCCAAACATCTGTTTGAGATGAGTTTGCCTTCTAAACCTGAGTCATCTGGGATTGATTCCTACTGTTTTTAAAAATGGACACTGACCTTTCAAAAATAAAGGAAGATTTAAAAAACAGAGGCTTCAGAGGGTGAAAAGCTTCATATATCTTTATACATATACATTTTCACTGATGGACAAGCTTGAATTTTTAGCTTCCATTAGCAGAACTGAAGAGCTTTCTATGATGTATTTCCTCAACATCCTGTCCTAGAGCTGTACATCTACATCTACTGCTTCTGTGATCCACCTTTTTACAACGAATTCAAATAGTCTTACTGCAGCTTTAAAGTACACATAGGTCAGAAAAACCAATCTCAGAATTAGCACTAAAAATAAATTTTCTGAAATTATACACTGCAGAAGTCCAGTGATTTCTGGATTATAAAAATATGGACATTTTTCTCTAGTTCAAGTAAGAATTGACACAGAGTTTATATAAAAAAAATAATGATCAACAAGCACTAAAATCACTAGATAGGGAAACCCGTAACAGAAATGTAACAGAAATGAACTCATTCAGACCTGAGATCCCTCCAAGTTGAATGTCTGTGCATTGTGACATAGCAGCATGACATCTTTTTCTAAATCCCCAAGACTCCGATATTTATGGTTGCGAATTCTTTCCTGTTGCATTTGTTGAGGAAATGAAGACGATTATTGATGGCAGTGGTGTAGAAAGAAGAACAGCAGAGAAGAAACTGAATTAATATTTGATTCAGTACATTAAAAGCTTTATCTTTAAAAATTTTACCTAAGCATCAAGGTAAGTATCTATTTAAAACATAGAACATCTTCAACCATGTTAGCATATTACTCAAAAAATGCATCAAGGTAAGAGAAAAAAATTAATCAACATCTTTGCAACTGTAAGGGTTAAAAACAATGGAGCTCTTTCGGCAAAAGAAGTTCCAGTTCTGTTTTTCTAGTAAAGAAATCCAGTAACTGTAACACAAGTGAAAGTTATAGAAATATGACATCACCCAAGGTGCAACATGCTGGTAAGACTCCATCTACTAAACTCTGTTTGGATCTGACCTGCCTCTTCCAAGATACAAGGCTAGGGTCTAGAAGGGGAAGCCCTGTGAGGAGCAGCTGAGGTCATCTGGTCTGTTCAGCCTGGAGAGAAGGAGACTGACGGGAGACATTGCAGCATACAACTTCCTCACCAGGGGCAGTGCAGGGGCAGGCACTGATCTTTTCTCTGCATTGACCAATGATAAGACCTGAGGGAATGGACTTAATTTGTGTCAGGGTAGGTTTAGATTGGGTATCAGGAAAAGGTTCCTCACCCAGAGGGTGGCTGGGCACTGGAAGAGGCTCCCCAGGGAAGCAGTCACAGCACCAAACTGACAGAATTCAAGGAGCATTTGTCAATACTCTCAGGCACATGGTGTGATTCTTGGGGTGTGCAGGGCCAGGAGATGGACTTGATGGTATCTGTCAGTCCCTTCCAACTCAGGATATTTATGGTTCTATGATTTTAAATACAGGAATAGATATATTCCACTAGAACTATTAAATCTTTGTCAACAGTGTGTTTTTACCAAAACTGTTGACAGATTCACACTCAGGTATCTGCAAAAAGGCACTGAGATGTCATCTATGTCACTACTGTATCTTGATTTAACCTTGAAATCACTTGATACACTGCAATATACACTAAAAAAAATTACTAACAAGGTGTGTGACTATTTTTAAAATCTAATCCACCAACACAAGTGGCACGAAACATTAATATTGTTATTTTAAAAACAGCTTTATGCTCACCCTTCTGTAAAAAAGAAAGAAATGGAAGAATCTCCACTTTCAAAATTCCTCCATTCCTTACCTTTATTTTTTTGAAGTCCACTGGCTTCCTAATTAATTCATAATACTCTGGTAGTTCTTTCCTAGATGGAAGCTGAATGAAGACTTCACTTAGCTGCCGTCCTGAACTGCTGGGGAAAACAAAGCCATACTGAAAATAATTGTTATAACTTTCACATAAAAAACACACACACACTATAAAATAATAAGAAAAAAATTTAAGTAATAGAATAAAATCACAGCTTTTCTTTCAAAGAATGAGAACCCTGATTTTTAAATTTGGTACAGATAATTACCTTACATTTGAAATTTGAAACCATTGTCTTAATGTATCATTAATATGTCACTGATATCTAACATCATTAGAGATGACTATTTATAGGAGGCTTTATGAATAAAGAATCAGGATTTGCATCTGAATTCCACAGTCCTTCGCTGAGTATACTCTTGCTGTTTCCTTGGTTTTATTCAGTAATTTTTAGCAATTCCCCCCTTCTGTCACTCTTAAAGTTTGTCTCCTTCTTGATCACTATACAACTAGTCTTGTAATTCCTCGTTAGAGCAAACCATACTGATTTCCATTATACTATATCCTGATTGCTATTAGAGTACCTTGATACAACAACAAAAAATGAGTAACTTCTATTAATGACTGCTGGGTTTCTGGGATGATCATTTCAATTATATTGAAAATCACAAATGCCATCTGTACTTCTTCATTAATTTGAAATAAAGTGATAAATTTTCTATAAAACTTTTATACTGTCATAACATTGGCTATAACTTAGACATGTCCAAACTTTCCAAGATTCCCATACCTCCCATTGTTTATCTTCTTTTAATAGCTATTGTAACACTTTCATATAGAGGATCTTTTTCAATCTTCTTATTTGTCATCTTCCAAATAATACATGGCTGTAAGTCACCTTAGGATGAAATGTGCTGATGACACTTATGGTTTAGTTGGTTTTGTGTTCTTTTTAATCAGGCTTCTTTCCCCATGTGCATGTAATTTTCACAATGTAGCAGAAAAAAGCAGTCCTGTGAAGAACTGCACACAGCATTGACAAGCATTTCCCAGTTCACATTCACATGCTTTCTTCTCTCCCAGCTACTCCAATAAGGCCCTGTTTACTCAGCTGAATTTTCAGATAGTATCTCAGGATCACCAAACTCCACAGGAGTTGGGCAAGAAGGCTACCAAGTACTGATTTCCCCTGGGCTTTCTCCTGCATGATAAAAAGCAGAAAGCTGGCAACAGCTCTGCCCTTTATGAAAGTAATGAATGCTTACTATACAGTATGCATTTATTAATGCCTGAGGTAACATCATAATTTGAGAAGGTACTGTTTTTCTTATGGACCTGATAGAAAAATTTACAAGAAGGAATAAACAGATTTTCCTAATTTCCTAACTATCTGGTGCTCACCTAATCCATGATTTTCTATTGTTCTCAGTTTGGTCTTGAGACAATGCTGTTCCTTCCATCACAGAGGACAATAACGTAAATACCCTAATTGCAGACTGCTAATCAGCAGCAGCAGCAGCAGCCCTTGTGTCCTCAGCAGAGGCTGCCAAGCTGCCTCCTGGGTCTCAGCAAGGTTGTGGCACACACCTGAGCGTGCTCCTGCGCGGCCGCTGCAGGTGAGACAGGGCAGTGGGCGCACAGTGCACCCCTGCCCCAGAGAGGAGAAGTCCATGTACTTCATACAGCTGTTGGGATAGATACTCACAGAGACCACTGGCACCTTCAGTAGCAGCTACTAGCAACTTCACACAACAGATATAATTTATTTGGGAAGAACCTTGTTACTGAAATAGAAAAAAGCATAAAATGGCCAGGTAACTGTCATAGCCAAGTTTTACTTATTTCTCTCCTGCCAGCAAATAACTGAAATACTGGGCATTGCACCTGCCATCTCTTTGGTATAGACTCACAAATTCATTACTTTCATACTTCCCCAGCCCAAGTGTTTGTACAATGGATTTAAAGGCACCAGTCTTGTTCTTGACCTGCGTGAGGGTCTATGTCATGCTACATGATGGAACCTGTCCTCTTTACAGACCGCCCTCTCAAAGTGAAACTGGAAGTGATGCAAGGAAAAGCAATGCATTATATACATTCTACACAGCTGAGTAAATGAATGTGTGTTTTTATTCCTTTGAAAATTGAGGACTGCATTTTTGATTTTTTTTTGTTCCTAGAAGGAAGTGTTGAGCAGTAACAGCTGTGACTGAGAAAAACAGCGTTTCTTCTGAACATATACAACACTATGAAAATCAGCAACTGGATCTCTGGTGCCCAAATGGTATCTTAAAATTTAAGTTTCTATTCCCTGTTTATAAAATGATAATAGAATGCTGTGGAAAATACTGTATCTGCAAGACATTCAGACTCCTTAGGAGCATTATATAGAAGCCCAGGGGGAATTCAGCTATTCAGTAAGAGATCAGCTCACACCCTATACATGCAAGGCACTGATCCTGAGGAAAGCAAAGCAAAACAAAGCATATCCTGTTGCACCATTACACAGCACACTGTAACTTGCCTACACTATGCTACAGTATGAGTGTGGATTAGCTATACAGAAGGACTATCACTGATGTGTTTTATTTCAGCAGCCTTAAAAGAAATTTCTATTTGAGTAAAATTACTGTACTACTGATGCTGGGATTCTTCAACTGTGCTTTAGAATATAATACTGAAGAGAATTACTTCAGTAAAAAGGAAACAGCCACTAATAAATTAATTCTGATCAAGTTTTAAGACACATTTAGCTTATTTGTCCTACTGAAATAGCTCCTGATGATTATAACTTTTAATCTCACAGCTGTATTATTTTCTCTTTACATCCACACACCCTCCTTATATGGTATTTTATATTAAAAATACAACTCATTAATTATTATACAGCAATATTCTATTTTCCAGGCGTAAGACCAGCCAACTGTGATTTGTTCACACATTCTATTAAACTAAGAATGCCATAGAAAATCCTCAAGCTTTTGCTTGATGTAATTAATTACTGAAAAACATTTAAGGCCATGAAAGGAAAAGCATTAAGGGCACAACGGAAGACTACAACCTGATTTTGTCTACTCAGATCAAGAACAGCTTATTCTGTTCTATCATTTTTATAGAACCTATTCTCACAATGAAGTACCATCTTGCACTCCCATTGTATATGTGCATCCATACTATAAATGAATGGGATCTTTTCTAACAATCTCAAATGTTGTGGATACAGTAGGTGAAAATTAGTAATTATTAATGCAACTCTGATTTTAATCCTTTTGCCCACTTATGTAATTAGAAAATAATAACCACAACAACTACCACATAAAAATCATGTGCAGTGAAAGAAAAAAAATCACTTATGGTTGCCTAGCAACTAGCAGGCTACGTGCTGAAAGGAAGAAGGACCAGAATAAATTAAAAGATCTGACTGCAAAAGAACTGTGACAGTTCATTGCTACTGCATCAGCTCAACATGCTAGTCCCATGTGTGCTCATATTAAAAACACTTGCATACGGCATGGATTAAAAAAGCATTAAGAAACATTGCTTATTTAGAAAATGTTTTTGTTTAGAAAAATATTTGTGTGCAATGTTTTAGATTTTCTCTTGTTTCTGTCAAACTGCTTACAAGGTGCATACAAGCATATAATTCCACCCTTTTAGTTAGTATTGTCTTTGATGAGATGAAATGCAGGAACCTCATTTGTATGAGACTCCTTTTCTATTTGTTTTCCCTGGCAGTATTTGGCCAGAAACAAGCTACAACAGGCCTGTTAAAAGCATGCTACTACCAACACTTCCTTCTCCTTTGGAATCAAAAGGAGAGACAGCTATGAGGCTGGAACTGCAATACTTTCTTGTATTTCTGGCAAATTTCAAACTTTTAACAAATAACAAAATTAAATTTAGAGTGGGTAGAATGGAGAGTCCTGCATGCTTGCCCAAGTCAGAGTGCTCACAAACAGAACAATGATTTGAAAACTACAACTTTGTATCAAATGCAACTTACAAAGATGGTATTTAAAAGAAAAGTGAATGTTGGGGAGAAGAATTACAAGAGCTGACACAGCAACTATACAGGGACATGATTAACTTTCATTAGTGTTTAATGGTCTCTGTTTGGAACTAACTACAATAGTACATGGTAAACTGTCCCCATCATTGAAATGGAAGTGGGTAAAGATAGTTAAATACGTAATCCCTGGGTCTGACATATGGCTATACTTGGGCAAGGATATAAGTAAAAATTGTTTACTCTGTGTGTCTGAATACCCAAGAGTACCAGTTGGCATAATTAATTACTAGTTAGACCAGTAATGGTTAATTGCGTTACTCTACATTTTAAAACAGTTAAAAACTGACAACTTAAGAAAACAGACTATGAATAAAATCCATTTCTTGTACACAGAAAATACCCTCTCCCTAAACTGTGTCATCAAAATGCTGAGCACCACAGACAGGAGTAGTGTCTTGCCAAGAAGGCAAAAGGCACAAGAACTCTAGCCTTCAGTTTTTTTCTCTTCTGCTTTGAATGTGGTCAACAGCTACCTGATACCAGGAGGAGACTTTGTGAATTTAATTGGTACATTATGCAAATCCTTGTTTTAAATCCATGAATAGATCAGATGGCAGGTAGGGGACAAATGAAATCACTGAATGGAACAGAGCTATCAGCATCCCGGTACTCTTGAATTCAGCTGTTGCTATTTATGCAAAGTTAATGCAAACTAGTGGTAGTATCAAACTGGTATCCAGACAGGAAACATTAAATTCTGACGTAAAGCAGAAGAAAACAGTGGGTTTGTAAGGAAGCTGAAAGTTTGCAAGGTATGAACGACAGAGTCATAGAATTATTTGTGTTGAAGAAGACCTATAACATCATCCAGTCCAACCATTAACCCAGCATCTACTCTACTACTAAGTGCCACATCCTCACACCTTTTCAACATCTTGAGGATAGTGACTCTACCACTTCTCTGGTCCCATGACTGAGCACTGTTTCAATGTTTTTCCCAATACCTAGTCGAAATCTCTCCTGTGGCAACCGGAGGCCATTTCCTCTTGTTACTTGTCACCATGGAGAAAAGACTGAAATTCCCTTCAGGCAGCTGTTTTAGAAAGCAGTAACATGTTCCCTGGGCCTCCTTTTCTCCAGGCTAAAAACCCCCAACTTCCCCAGCTGCTCCTCATTGGACATGTGCTCCAGACAATTCGCTAACTTTTTTGCCTTTCTCTGGACATGCTCCAGCACTTCAGTGTCCTTCTAGAAGTGAGGGGCCCAAAACACAGGAATTCAGGTGACCTCTCTAGTGCCAATTACAGAGGGACAAGCACTTCCCTAATCCTGCCAGCATTTTCTCTGCTTTCTCTACCTTATTTTTATTTACTTAATCAGGGGAAAAAAGCTACACTTACAGCTTGTCTTCCTCTGAAATAAACCAAAAAGAGGAAAACCATCACAAGAGGAAAAATACTGTTTAGGAGACTAAGCCTGCATGTATATGATTAAGATCAGCAGCTGGGGCTCAAATGTGGCATAAAATTTTTTTATTCTGAAAGAAAAGCTATCAGGAGGAAAACTGTCCCTTATTTCAAAAGGCTACAGCATTTTAAGTGGACATGCAAACTATGTTTTGTGCCAAACTGATTTGATGGTGCCAAGCAATAGGTTGAGAGGGAACACGCAGATACCAAAGCACAGAAAAGTTTTAACTTCACATGAGAAGAACTGCTTTACTTTGCGGGAGACCATGCACTGAAACAGATTGCCCAGAGAGACTGTGGAGTCTCTCTCACTGGAGACATTCAAGAAATGTCTTGAGCAACTCTGTCATGTGCCCTAGGATGATCCTGTCTGAGCAGGGATGCTAGACTAGATGATCTGCTGTAGTACCACCCAAAGTAACCCTATCTACGGTTCTTCCATCTTGTGTTGTAAAAACATAACATACACAACATATGATCCTATGATATTCATTTCTATGGGCATGCCTAATTTTAGAGGGAAAGAAAGACAAAAGCATGTGAACTGGAGAAACATGTGACAATAATGTTGGACTGATGCTCTGCAACTTGCTCTGTTCTAAACATGTGTTTTACACTGCAAGGTTAGAACCAGGTACAAGGGCATAAGAATTAATTGCAACAAAATCTCAGAGTAACATCTATTGCAAATGGAGTCTGCAAAGATGATGTGTATACTTTATCTGGGAGAATCAGGATCAATATGGAACTGGAAACATGTTTCCAGGTCCCTGAATCTAGGGTCTTGGTATTGTAAATAATCATACAGGACTCTTAAAATCAAGGAACAAAGGCCAAATCCATGTAGTTATTCCTGCTGCACTCTTCCATTTGGAAAGATTATAGAACCCTTAATTAATAACTTGTATGAATTAATAAAAGCTTTTAGTCATGTAACCGTGTGACCACCATCTTGTATTTTCACATATTTCTACACTTCCTGTGCTTATGCTTCCTGTCTTTCCCAGGTGAATTTACTGAGAGCAGTCATCTTCCCCTCTCATGACTGGATAAACAAACCAACCTGTTTCCTCTTGTAAGGCTGCTTATCACTGAAGTAATTATTTACACTTGTCTCATTGCAAACTAATCTTCCCCAAATGTAAAAGCATTCAGGTACCATATAGAGCAATTCAAGCTTTAACAGTATTATGTATGATGACATACACCTGTAATGATTACTTCCACATCCACACCTAGGCAACAGTGTCATGGTAAGGCTCCTGTTTTCTTACATCTGGACAATACTGATGGATCATAGTTTGATCAGTATTTTCTCTGTCCAGGTAATTCTTCTTCTGTCAGTTCCACTTGAACTGACATGTGAATTAGAAGTTTCTTATTTTTCATCTATGAGTACCATATAATGTACTCTGAGATACTATACTTCATGCCCATTGCTTTTACTCCAGACCTAACTGTGTCCAGTCTGCTGTGAACAAAGCACCACTAGTGATGTTTTAATTTTGGCCAGGACATTCCACGTTTTTAATACGCACCATAAATATACTGTGATCTATGCCAACACCAGTTCTCCAGGAATTTTTTTCCCAGTTCACTAGTAACTTTTTTAACAGTGCCTTCAGCTAGGTATCTTTACTTTTCACTCAGATTAATGAGCTTACTCATTTTATCTCCTCTTTCTTTCATATTAGCTTATAGTGTTCCTGTGGTATCCCTAAAAAATGTTTTAGTAAAATCATAAAATCATAGAATGGTTTGGGTCAAAAAAGACCTTTGACGATAAACTAGTGCAACTTCTCTGCTGTGGGTGGGCAGAGACATCTTTCACTAGGTCAGATGACTACAAGTCAGGATTCTGACCATCATTTCTCTCCAACTTTTGCTTCATTACAAATCTATTCTCCATTTTAAACAAGTACAGATTAAACCTACACTAATTCAGCTTTGCCTATGACAGCAAAGCAGTGTAAAAATATAAAAAAGCATATGCATCTGTAGTACCACTATATGTTTTATGGTTTTATACTGAGAGCTGAGTAATAAGACCACATGTGCAGTTTAAAAAGGTAGCAGTGACTTCATTGATTTGCAGCATGTACCTCAAAGTCCTTCAGACTGAGGTATCAGCTATCTGTTTCCAGTTTAACAAAGATAAATATGAAGATAAGATATAGAAATGCCTATCAATATGAAGAAAATCTTGAAGTACATCACTCAATACTGGGATGCAATGCTAAAGAGACTGCATGAATCAAGTACTGTCAACTCGTCAAAGACCTCAATAACTCTCACACTAGAGGCATTTAAGCAGTCCAAGCTGAACATTCTCAGTGTCTTCTGTCTTTACTCTTTTCCTCTTTTTTTTACTATTTCCTCTGTTACATGAGGCACACTCTAGATACCGTAATTTCAGGAAAAAAATGCTGGCTGCCAGTCAAGTCAAACCTCACTGCTGTTTTTTCTCCTTCAGTGTGTCTCTAGCTCTCTAGAAATATCCAAAGTAAATCAGCTTTTACTTGCAAATTGCTCTCTAAGAACTATTAAACTTATTGTCAATGGAATTTCATTAAAATCAACATCACATTCGTGATGGGAATAAAAGGAAATCGAAGGATTGCTCAACTGTACTTTATAAAATAGGAAAATCCAAATCAAAAGGTTGAAACTGCACTGAAAACATATGAAGAGGTAATTAACCTCAATGCTGATTTCCACTTTCTTGCATGGAGTTCTTTATCTGAGGTTTACAAGCAATGGGGTAACTACCTCTGCACTCCCTTTTTTTGAGAATCATAGGCTGCATTTATCCACACTGAAAATTTACCTAAAATACTGCTAATATGTCTGTTTAAACTAGTTTTAATCATCACATTTAAGCACATTTGACTGTGCAATTACTATTTACTAGACCTTATTGTTTGTATTACTTAAATCTTACCTTTCTTGACATAGACAACCAATTTTGTTGGATTTTTTTTGAGTAAGGGAGGAAAGGCTGGCACTCATCTCCAGATGCTTTCAACAAAGTTAAGCTCTAGACATTTAGGAAAACACTTGGAGAATCCTTCTCTGCATCAATATTATACACCACAGAAAAACAGCAACTAGCATTTCAGATTTTTGTGAGCACCAAAGATTTTACTTCAATTTTTTTTTTTTAAAGGCTTCAATAAAAACAGGAAAGTGGCTCTGTATTTACAAGCAACTCTTCTCAAAGCAAGGGAAAACAAGAGACAAAGCATGCAGAGACTTAGTAGCTTAGTAATGTATTCTTTTTTACTTTTTTTCATGCTGCTCTTAAATTGCACAAAACTTACTAAAGATTGTAGAACTGGCTTTGACAAAGTAACTCAGGCCTAAGTCAGTAAGATTTTGGATGGATATCACCTGACCACTTTTTGGGACACAATCAGTTTTCCGTAGTCCAGATGAGCCCTTTGAACTTTGCATAAAGAAAAGATGAACATCTTTTAGCACTGATAAGCTAAAGACAAAGATGATTTCAAGCATTCAAATACTGAATACATGAAAATCCGTTTTTTTTCCCCAGATGAAACTCATGGCCTACTTTTCTTCAATTAACCTGTCCCTCTATACTTGCCCCAATTGCCTTCACACTCACAGAAGCCCAGAGCTGAACAAACACTGAACCCCCAACAAAACTGAAGGGTTCCAACACCTAAATCCCACTTAATTCTAAAGCTGCAAATCCTGAAAATATTGAGCTCTAGAGCAAGTTATCTCCAAATATTTTAAGATATTAAAGTTCCCTGCTGCCTAGATTTGTAATTCTATTCTTTCATAGTATTGGGTGGTTTGATGCTAGCTCACAAAAAAAATCAGAATGCAGAAACTTGGCATTCTTCCTTATAACTTGCAGCACTGAAGAGCTCAATTCAAGAGGTATTTTTATTTTCTTACAGAATAGAGCTTCATACACCTTTTAAAATGGGAAGCAATTCTGTCTTGCATAAATGTGAGCTCCAGTGAGAGGAAACAGTATGCCTTGTCACTACACAATAGCTCAGTTGTTCACCTTTTTGACAGAAATCAGGTAAGAACTTCCTGGGGCACAAACATCAGGTAAAAATCCTTAACCTCCCAGAAGCTATCAGTTACTATCAGTAGCTATCCCCTACTGAAAGCTAGTGGAAGCAACTTGACTTGCTATTTTAAAAGTGGGAAGTAGATATCCTAATCAGAAGTGCTTCGCTTCAAGAGAAGGTTCAAGGCCAAGGATCTAAAATGCAGAGATGCTCCTTGCAGTTCTGACTGGAATACTTAAATACTTCTCCCTTCTCAGCTATTCTGTTAGTTAACAGTTACAGCAAGCTAAATACATGAAATTGTAGTCAGCTTTTTGTCCTTCATGTTTGTTGCTATGAATCCCATTGCAAGACAATAAAATACTTTTTGAGGTACTCTGGAAAGAGCCCACAGATCACAAAATGGTTCACTTTAACAGTTATTATGTCCAAAATAAATCCTGAACCACAGCAGTGTGTGCTGTACCAAATACCACTCAAACTAGCCTTGTACAGGCAGAGCCAGAACAGTAGCTGCAAAAAAGGGCAGAGTGCAAGCTGACATTTAAAGCCAACATCTGGAAGTTGTTTACAGGCAAAAAATACATTGCCATGCCTAAGTGCAGATCACCTAATGCAAATACTTTTTGACTTTCCCTGAATGCATTTAATATTAACTTAGCTTATAATACATGCTATATGATTTAAGTAATTCAAGGTACCGCAAAGAAGGGATATGCACACAAGAAGGCTTTACTGATTTTTGGAAGTACAAAGTGAGTTTAAACACAACTTTTGCAATCAAGTATGATTCAAAGGCATTATGAACTAATTCTCTACTTCTTGCCCATGAAGCAGAGGTGATTTGCAGTTTGAAAAATCTGCAAAACAGAAGTCTTCAGATGCCATTTCAGATTGGAAGGAATAGTTTTTTCATTAAGTCCAACTATTTAGCACATTTTTATGCTGAAAATGAATATTTCTTGACAAACAGGCTTCCATCTCTGATCTTTCAGTACTGTATTTTTTCTTTTGGCAGCTCTGATGCTCATGATACGAGCACTACACATTTTGGGCAGTATTTCAGTCCTTCATTGTGAGACCCATGTAAACTTGAATTAATAAATCTGTAGCCATGTCTTTGAAAAGATTAATTTCAACACATGCTCACTAAATTGAAGGAAAGTCCTGCACAAGCTCTATGTTCTTAAGTACACACCTTGAGCAGAATGACTTCAATCCTAAGCAGGAGCTCTACGCTTACATTTTTCTTACTTTTTAAAATTGCGTTTCAACAACTTTCTAACAGACAGGTGTTAAAAAAAAACTCTACAAAGCACGAGACTTTCAGGATCAGACCCTAAGAGGAATTACTCTTCAGAAGAGCAGTGTCAACATGTCTCTCTAAAGACTGAAAAAAATGAAGCTGTTATAAAATGTAGAGTGATATCAGCAGGGAGGGAGAGAGCCCATGCAACAAAGACAGACTGTCCCCAAGCTCACCTATCCTTGTAGTTTATCACAGTATCAATGATCGCGTTCATTTGTTTTGTCAGTTTGGGTGGATTGGGCGACAGCTTCTCTGCAGGAGGTCTGCCTCTTCTTTTCTTTGCTTTCTCTCCATCCTCCTTCCCAGAATCCTTATCCACGTTTCTTCTTCTCTTTCGCTTTTTAAGCCGGACTTCCTCTTCCATTTCTTCCAAATTGCCGTCTTCAATTGCCTGACAATCATGGATTGAAAAAGTATGATTTTTAAACAAAAGACATACTGCAAAGGGAAATAACAAACTATTTTAAAACAACAATGAAAACATTCTGCAATTCCATGGGATGCAGAGAATTCAACTCAAAATGTTCAGTTTATTTATAAACAAGAGTACAAGAAACTGACTTACCAGCATAAACATTAAGTTTTCCTAAGGATCCCACAATCATCTAAACATGTTGTTTACCTGAACCTTGAATTCTGCACCGAATCACAGTTTCACACATAATGGCCTGGGGTATTGTCTCAGTAAGTGTACAGAAAACATTCATTTTTTCACAACAGTGTCAGTTCTGGGTTACACAGTTCCATGCGTAACAGACTTTGATATCGTATGTTTTCAAACAGGACAGTCTAAAGAGTGCTCAGCTCCCAACACCAGTTCACACACCATTCCTTATGCATACACACAAAATAGAGATACTTTATGCAGTAGCAACTCCGCTTCCAAGCCTTTTAAGCAACTTTTAAACCACCTAAGTTTTAAAATAATCTCAAAATGTATAACTTTCTTCTAGAACAGTAACCAGGAGGTAGGCAGAGGCACTAACAGTATAGTGGTTCACCGTAAACAGGACTCATGACACGGGATGCAAAAAACCCATCCCAACAACCAAACCATACACACAGTCACAGACAATTAGCATTAATTTCAATTGTTTCATTTACCTGGATATATGCTTTTAACCAGACCCAGCAGCTCTATGCAGAAGGATAAAAAAACTGCTGCGAAAAACAAACTAGGAATAAAGGGAACCTGTTCACACACACTATCAGATTCATGTCATAAAGCAAGAAGCTGAACTTTTCGTGTTTTAAGAAAGCCAACAAAAGAAAATAAATAAAAATACCAGATCATAAAGGAACTGAAATTTAATACAAAAAAAATAAAACAAAACATCTTAAAACTAAGGCTTTCTGATTAATGCTTTCTCAGAACATAACTGATGTGGATATTTGTTTCTTTTGCTTCTCAATATTGCCTTGAGTACATGCAAATGCTAATCAATCCTTTGTCGTAGCTGAAAGAGCTCTAATCCTAAGGCAATTACCTTCATTTCTCCACAGCACCAAACATGGCTAATATTTATGATCATGTGAGCATAACAATCAATATAAAAAAGTGATTACAGCCTAGACATAATTTTTCTCAATTGTGTAAATGTCTTTTCAAAAACGTTTTGTGAACAAAATCTGATGCACAACACAAAATAACCCAGAACGTTTAAAAAAGCAGTGGGATTTTGAAATCTGTTTCCTATGCATCCTCCGATGTGCAAATCCACAGACAAACACAAAAGCAGAATCCTGAGAGACAGCCTGAAACTAGGCCTTAATAATCAAAAGACAATTTACATCATGCTTCCACAGCATTCAGATATTCACTATGAAGGAGGCTCGAGATCTGATGAGTTAGGAAGAAAAAAGAAGGGAAAGAAAAATCTGCACACAAATTCATTAATATTCATCTGGCTAAAGCAGGACACGCGCTATAAACCACTGAGGCTAATGAAGATTAAGAAAAAGAAATTTCTCTGCATATCTTGGAAGCTAGAAAAGCTAATAATAAATACAGCATGCAAGGCTGTCAACAGTTAATGTCACTGCTCTCCTCAAGCACTCAGTTGTACATTGAAACACGGAGAACACCGACTTTTGATGTGTTACACACCTACACATGCCTGGGATGTAGTTCTACTGAATCTTCAAGACGGCAATGAAAAAGGATATTTACCTTACCACTATCAGCAGGCCGGCTATCGGAAATCACAGTTAGTGGGGATAAAATTAACAAGCCAGCAAAGCAGCGAGCTGCTAGTCTCTTCATCAGCTGATCAGGAAAAAAAAGAGAGCTGGGGAAAGGCTATGTTTTCATATACAAGTAATTTTATTTTACTGAAAATTTAATACTGAAAGGATTGTGGATACTGAAATCTGCTGTTTCATTCTACCTACTACAAGGCCTGAAGCCTTCCTCCTTCAGCCGGTTTTAATATTGACAACTACTTATCATATTTCCCCCCTTATTATTCTAGGCATTCAAATTAGATTTTTAGCTGAGCAGTTACTGATTCTTGTTATTATTTTAATAATAATAGTAAAATTAGACAATTTCATGTATGATTTTAAAACTGAAATTGGTTGCATGCATTTTAAAGATGCATTCATCACAGAAAATGTATTTTTTTTTCTCCACTGCAAACAGACGAAGTTTTGGGTACAGAAACTGATACAATAATCTATTCTGATTTACCAAAAATTAAAAAAACCACCAAAACAGACTAAGTCATCATTCTGTTAACTTTGGTAACATTTTGCTGTCCTTCAGAAAACTTAATTTAACTACAACATATTTATATTTTTGCTTGACAGATTTTCTATCACTAAAAAGAAATCACAGTGGTCCCGTCATCACAGAGTTTGTAACATCTCACTTTGGAATTCTGCATAAAAATCCTGCTTAGAGTAGGCAGTATTTTGGGAAATACGTATTAACAAAAAGAAAAGATATAAGTGAAAAGTTGGGATTTTTTTTTAATATTACATACAGCAATGTAGTAAAGACAAACGAAAAAAATGAAATCCAAATAAACAAACATACACTCTTTCACTCTGAAAATTAGTGACTAGCAGGTAACAAAGGAATTCTTAGCAAATTAGAAATCTACGAGCAAACATTAAACTTTCTGTTTAACCAGTAATATATCAATCAATTACTATGTTAAGCCTCCAAAATGTCTATGCATGAATGCAAACTCAGACAGCTTTCTTTAAGACCCTAGTGATCCCACTTGGAAATCAGTCTGACAATACAAGCAGTTTAAAAATGTTACTAGTGTGACTCTTAACATTCGTTCTCAAGAGACAAATTCGTATTTTGTATATAAACAACAACATTTAAAACTAAACCTACATGCTTTATTCTGTCTCAAAAGATGGCTTAAAACTGTATTTTATTAATTACCAGCATATAGGTTAATGCTCTGTGCATATATCCACATATGGTCCAAGCATGTGTGTATCAGCAACAACATATTTATTAAGCTAATTCTTCTGACTGAGCTCTTTGTTATAAAAGCTTACTATTCTAGGCCCTAAGTTCCATACTGAAGAGAATGCCCTTCCAAAACTTTACCAGTACGATAATGATACAAATCCCAGGTATAAATCTCCAGTTCCTGACAGATGATGGGCTGTGTGAGAATGCAAAACAACACAGACATCTCCCATGTTCAAATGCCTCTGGATTAGTGAGGTGCACAGCAAGGGAGTCAAGGAAAATGGTACATTAATAAAAATTTAACACTTTCCTTCCCTTAAAGAAACTGGACAAAACAGTACCAAAAAAAGTCTGGACACCTCATTTTTTTCCAAAGACTGCTGTAAAAATTTAATGTCAAATTTTGCAAGTTGTTAGGTATCTCATGAAACGCAAATACACCAGTGAAGTATGAGGACCCTGTGTTAAGTTCTGCACTGACAAAATGTTCCCACTTTTCTGACTCATATTATTGTAACCTAGTCCATGTACACAAATCAATTTGATTTCTAAAGAGGTAACAGCACACTTATCACAGATTAAAGAAATCAAACTGTACTCCTCCAAAAAGAAGCTTCCACCTCCCAAGAACAAAACTGTAATTTTCAGGAGGCAAGCAGAAGTTACTTCTGAGACAGAGTGTCTTCTTCATTGCTGCTTGCATTTAGATTTTCACCCTTCCTAAAGGAAAGGAGCTGTTTTGAGGTGGAAGTTTTCTTAGGGAACAGGGGATACAACATTGACACATGAGCAGCAAACAGAAACAAAGTAAGGATAAAATGAAAACTGTATATTTTCTCTATATGAAGGGCAGGCTATTAGGCATGCATTCTTCTATCAAGTATGACATAGCACGGTGACTGAACACCTTTCCAATTCAGAATTACAGACATAAATAAGGTCTAAATACTAACTGCTCAGTTTTGTTTCACAACTGTGTTCTGCAAGTCTATAATTGTGTAGGCCTTACACAACTAATATGTTTTAAAATAATTTTACAGGAATCAGGAAACTTGTTGCTCATCATAAAATCAGCTTTGGTGTTTAAGACCTGTCTTGTTTAGAAGATAAAACATTGCAATACATGATTATTTTTCTTATGACTGGAGATAAGTAGATAACTAGAAAATTAAGACATAGTGAAAGCTACTGGTACTACTTATAGTCTAAGAAACTGGACACACAGAGCAGAAGTGGCAGGGAGCCAGGGAGTAAGTCTGCCTGATGCTGTTCAGATGAATGGGACATGAGCAAAGGAAGTGCAAACTCTTCTGTGTCCCTTTCAAATTTTACCTGAACACAATGAACATTCAGAGAATCTGCTGCATCCCTTCAAACATCAATGCCCTCTCTCTCCAACTTGAAAGCTGAAAGACAGCTATTGTAACTAACATTAACACGTGCAAAAATACCCTAGCATGCCAATTAAACTCAGTGTTTCAAGAGAAAGCACATAAGCACAGGTGAACATAAAAAAACACACCACCTTACCAACTCCCCGAACATAAATACCAACCATACAAAATTTCCAAAGAAAGAGCCTTTTTGGGAACAACAGGGTATTTTACTGACTACTGGCCAAAAGACACCAAGATTCAGGGCTGTTAAGCACTTGAAACCAAAAAACATGTCAGTAGTGCAGTAAGGAACAGCGGATGACTGCTTTACGAAATGAAGTTTACATTTACCACTTAAAAAGAGAAGAAAGAAAGAAAGGAAGAAAAGAACCCTATGGACAGCTGAAATAAAGACTGAAAGCCCTAAAATGACATCTTCCAAGCCTTACCAATTTCTCTCCTCAACATGATTGTTCTTGGAATATTATATTGATATTCCAAGAGAAGTTCTCCTGCTTTTTATTTTGGTTTTTTGGTTTTTTTTGCTTGCTTCGTTTGAAATCCTATCGCTCTTTATTTTACCTTTGTTCTCAGATTAAATCTGGCAACCAACGAAGACTTCAACTTTTCACTGCAGTTCACATTCTTAAATAGATCTCTTCAAAATCCAGTTCTCTGGCTTATTTTTTTTACCATTAAAATTCCTGACATCTGGGACTGCTTCTAATTTTCACATTAGAATTGTTTCTTGGCTCTGTAGAGCCAGTTTCCTGACATCATAATTGCATCTTGCTATGCAACACCACAGAGGGCAGTATACTAGACAAAGACTGTGAGGAAAAGAGCCTTTAACACTTGACAATTAAACTAAAGGGCTTTAGATATTCTATCAACAGTGCAATCAGTAAACAACTGAAAATAAGTATATAAAGATTGATGAAGAGTAATTTTAATTCAATTTTCTCTCCTTGTTGGATATTATTGCACAACAGATTCACCAGTCTAGGTTTTCTGAGACTAAACTAAAACAGAATGTAGACCAGAATCTGTGTAAGGCAAAGAACTAGTGACTACATCCAGTTTTAGCTTGCTTTCATAAAAGTATTGTTTTTTACTAAAAACTCAAAATAAAATTATTACAAAAACATACCAATTAGTAATACATGGTCTTCTTGGATAGGCTGAAATTCCATCAAATATGGTAAATGAGTTCTTCAGCCATATGTTCATCAATCAAGAGCCTGGGTCGTCAGACAACTGGAACTAGCATCTTTTGAAGAAGTGGAAGAAAGACTGTTTTCTGGTATGCATTTGAAAAATATTAATAGTTGCCCAATTATTTGTACTGAAATTCCAGCTGCCTGTATTTAATTAGACACTAAGGAAAACAATAATGTAAATTATAGTTTTTTCCTAAAGTTTGATTCAAAAACTGATGCCAAAATGCCCTGACATAATCATGCCAAGATAAAGGTTTTCTTTGAAGAGATATGGTCTCAACAAAAGCAATGAAGCATAATCTTAAAAAAAAAAAAAAAAAAAAAAAAAAAAGAGGTATTGACTTAAATTATTAATAGGAAAAGCTTTTATCGTCAGTGTTTTCCCTTGGGTCTGAGAAAATTTTTTCAGGTCAAATATCCTAATATTTAATCTTGATATAAAATATCTTAATGTTGAAGCTTCATCTTTAATATGATAATTATTAAGTAAAGCATCATGCAGAGCCAGCATGAACAAACTCTAAGTTATGACAAGCACATAAAATTTTCTTCTGTTCAGAAGTGAAATCTTGTTAAAAAGAAAAAAAAATCTGCAATTAGTCTCATTTGTCCCTTCCCCAAAAGGCAAACAGTGATTTTTAAATGGAACTCCTCAAGCTGATTTTGCACCAATGAGATTTTCAAAAACTTTGGGGACAGAGAAATTGAAGAGCACAATTAACTGCTCATGATACCAGGACCCCACTGCTCGTCTGCTCAGTGAGCACTATGGAAGTGCTTCACTAGAGGGAAGGAATGGAGTTATAGAAAGGAACAACTGTATCACGCCGACTATAAAGGTACTTTGCTTAACCAATCAGAGCACTAAGAAAATACATACTCACTGTGTCAAGACCCTGAATGTGAAACTACCCAAAAATCACTAGTATTCTGTGGTCTGTATTTACCTAGCCACATTCTGAAAAGATCTACAAGTCTGCAATTGTCCTACAGTTCTCAAAATGTCTTGCTAAGAAGACTTAATTTTAAAAGTCTCTTGATGAAGCCAACCTCACCCAGGAGCAACAGAAAGATGGAAGAGAAATCTAAAATAATTCTATGTCAGAAACTACTGATACCATCCTATTTACCACTAATCTCTTTTGTTGTGGTGGGGTTTTTTGTTTGTGCTTCCCAAACTTTCTTCCTTTCATTTTAGAAAGCTAAGCAACCTGCTGAAGAATTCTTGTCACTTAGAATAATAGCCTGTTTCTGAACACAGGGGAAAAAACTTTCTCCTTCATGACTGGAGGACAATTTATAATGGACTTTTGAAATACTATGCAGGAAACTTTCCAGATGATAAACAAACATATTCCAAAAGGGATCGTACAATAGCATTTCTCAAGTACAAGGTATCCTGAGTATTTCAGACTGCCTTCATATTGTTCAGAAGCATACTGACAACTCACAGACTAAATATCGATAGCAGACTGCTACTGGAAATAGTTGCAGATAGATTTGGAAGTATGATTAGAAGTAAAATTGAGAGACTGAATGAGATGCAACTAACTAAAGAAAGACATGAAAGACCATAATGAAAATACTGCAGGCATGTTTCCTGGCTTCAGATTCACAAGCAATCCATCTTGAAGTAAAATCTGCCATGACTGAAATGCCTCATTTCTTCCCCTTTATCTTGTTCCCTATGTCAGAGACACATATGCTTGTTGCATAGACAAGATTCTGCAGCATTTAGCAACTGGTGTTACTTAGTGAGGAAGTGAGAATGGGGAAAATTTTTCCCTTTTTAAATTTTTATCAGTGTTTTCCTCCCTGTCTTACTGAGAATTCTCATTCAGGAAAGCCTACTTTCCTGTCAGTAGAGGACTCTATACTGACAAAGGCATTGTGAGGTAATTGGTACTAGAGTTATGCTTTTTCTTGAACAAGTACATTATCTTCCCTACATAGAGGGCAAGGAAAGTTAATTGCATGAGAAAATCATATTTTCTGATGGGCATCAGGAGGAGGTGGGTGCCAGGGGGTAGTGGTGAGGAATATTTTTCTCATTTTTTCCTAAATTCCTTTAAAATAGTAAGCTTGGAATTTAGTCAACACTAAACATGTTTCTGACCGAGAACAGATGTTCTTTATTTCCCTGGGATCGCAAGAGCTTAGAAGAGTTTAGATTTCTTCTGTTTGATTTTATTCCTTATGAAAAAAAAAATTAAAATTCAAATTAAGAATGGGCATTATTAGATATTTTAAAATGTTTTTTGAAAAAAATTACAGGCATATAGCCCTTCTTCATTCAAAAAAAATTGTCTCTCTTATCTTCTGAGATGCTACTAATTAAATCAAAAAAATACCCAGTATAAAGACAGGGTTTATACCTGTAAACAGATATTCAGTCGTGCCTTCTAAATTGCTCAGAAAAGCAGCAGTTTTCTCTCTTTTTGATTAATAGACTACTAGACTAACATAAGGCTTCTAATTTAAAGGTGAGCATACACTTTTTGTACCCTGAAAACTACAGCTCTTAAGAATGTACTAAGAGAAGCCTATAGTACAAAGCTTAAACTGGCATTTTTACATATGTCAAAGTAAACTCAGCTACTGCCAGCAGTCATAACAAGTATTTTCTTTCATATGTTCTTCTTCTCTCTTATACTTAAGTATATTCACATATTTTCAAGCAGTAACCTTTCATTCCAAGTTTAAAACATGGAACATAACTAAATGGGAGCGAAATTGAGAAAATAAACTCAAACAGATAAAATATCTTGCAAAAAAATATGTGGAAAAATTAAGCAACAGATTTCAAAACCATTCTAATTTAATTATTTTTAAGTGGATGTACACAGACCTCTTGTATCTACTTATTCACAGGAAACAGCTTAAGGATTTTTGCAATAACATGGAAAATCTGGTTCAAACTTTTATCATTATTAATATAAGTACTCTGAGGCAATTAAGAATGGGATGTACACAGTGTTTAGAGAGCATGATAAGACAGAATTATATGGCAAGAGGTTAGAATACTCACTTTCTGTGGCAAAAGAGGAAAAAATTTGCTTAAAAATATAAGCAAATATATAAATAATATTTAAATAATAAATAGCAGGAGGTAGCCCTTTATGACAATTCCTACATAGTTTTTTAATAACTTAGGAGAGCTTGGAGGAAGACTGTACGGAATGAAACTAAATCAAATTTGGAAAACTTGCTGAGAAAAGCTAAATTATATGTATCTTTTATGTATTTTATACCAAAATAATATGTTGTGATGCTAAATTTGAGCACTGATGCAGTGAGAGCTATGCCAGGACTCACAGCAGACCCTTTAATATGCACATGTTACCTACAAACGTTCTTGAAAATATCTGATAACTCTTTAAGAGCGCATTAAGTTTCAGAACAAAATAATCTATAGTATAGTATAGTATAGTATAGTATAGTATAGTATAGTATAGTATAGTATGGTATAGTATAGTGTAGTATAGTATAGTACAGGTGCATATACAAAAAACTAAAGTAAGGCTGTATGCAACAACGAAGTCCTTGGTTCTGCATTTGAAACCCAGCTAAAAATGTCAGATGCAGCTGAAAAGAATACATAATGAATATCCATGGAACCATGATTTGTAATTTGCTAAACATGCCAATTTCAGAGTAGAGGATAAAATTACATGGTTGTGGTTACTCAAAAGTTTTGGTAAGATTTTTTTTAAGGTTAAAATTTTACTGCTAGGATAAGGAAGTACACTACGGTACTCATCAAACTGGGTACTTCAGGATGACTCAGCCACGACATGCCTAAGCACTGCCTGAGTAGTTTTTGAGAAACGCAGTCTGAAACCTCCGTCTTCTTCCATATCTGCCAAATTAGTACTTCCATACTTGTTTACATACAAGAAAAGACAAATTGCTATCATTTAAGTTGCTATAGAAGTAGCTTCTATAGAAAAAGCAGAACTCTGCATCTATCTCAAATATACAAATTCAACTCTACACAAATCCATCAGAAGAATTACTTTTGCCTGTATGTATACTGCATAAAAAACATCAGCATAAAGCCTTCCATCACCTGCTCTGGTCTGCTTTCAGAAGACAGCCTTTTACAGTAAAGGTCTCACCATTTGCCTCTGATGACAAGGCAAAATATTAAATGGCTCCCTTTTCACAGAGTGAATATATACTTTGGCCACAATATACAATATACACTTTGAGAGGTGTAGGTAACTTACCCATTTGGCAAATGCAAATCAACATATGAATATGTAATATCTTTATTAAAAAACTGATAGGTGACAGAAGGTTAGCTTCTGTGTACCACCTATCATTGTCATTGTCAAGGCATGTCAGAGAACATAACAGTGCAGTGGACCCAAACATTAAAATGTTTGCTGCTTCTTATTCCATTATCATACACTCCCAGCAACAAAAATGTTTTAGACTTTTAATGCAGATTTCTGTTCTTATGGCTTTTGTGAATCACATAATATTTGTTTTTGTTTCAGTTTTAGAATTATAGAATATCCTGAGTTGGAAGAGTTAAACTCCTGGCTCTATACAGGAGCACCAGAAGAATCACATCATGTGCCGGAGAGCATTGTGCAGATGCTGCTTGAACTTTGTCAGGCTTGGTGACCACTCTACTGGGGAGCCTCTTCCACTGCCAAACACCCTCTGAACCTTTTCCTGATAGCCAACCTAAACCTCTCCTGACACAATTTCCCTTGGGTCCTGTCACTGGTCACCACAGAGAAGTGATCAGTGCTCGCCCCTCCCCTTCCCCTCATGAGGAAGTTGTAATTGCAGTGAGGTCTCCCCTCAGTCTCCTCCAGGCAGCTTCTACATAGAGAGTGTTTCTGGCATGTTAACCACAGGGCCTAATTCTTCCCATGAAAAATTTTGCACTTGAAACAGTAATGATATAACAAAACCTGAAACAAGATTTTTAACTCACAGCTTCCAGGCTATATAAACTTGGTATGTCAGAGGATACAGCTAATTCAAAGAAAATGAAGTTTATTTTATTCTAAGGCTAACAGAACTCCCGACATTTTTAAAAAGTACTTATTTGGCATTACTATTTAATATTTTCTACAGAAAACAGACACACAATTCCACTTGAAGGCATGTTAATACGTTATAGTACTTTACATGTAACATTGTACAGTCAAAATCACAGACTGAAAAAAAAGAATCCTACCAAAATATGGCAGTTTTACTGATAAGAAGGTAAGTCTACTGATAAGTAGACTTCGGAAATAGCTGTTCAGATTTCCTGACTAGAAGTCCTTCTCGTAAAAAAACATATTTATCAAACACTAAAAATTTCTTTATGGAGAGAATCTCTGAAATATTGAAGAAGCATTTCAAAGCACTTTTTTGTTTTCAAAATTAATACTCTCAACCCTCTGAGAAAAGACAAGAGAATTTCTGAGAAAGTCACCTAGTGTGAATCAGGCTCTCTCCCTTACTAACTAACAAAGCCATACTGCCAAAACAGTGGCATTTGAATTCCCTCTCACCCATGAAAAACCAAGAAAATGCCCTTTCTGCTTCACTGGTTTTAATTTCACTGCAATGTAAAAGTACTCTTTCTTCTTCTTGAATATCATGAAAAGGACATGATATATAAGATATATAATATGCATACCAGATACAAAAATGGCTTGGTTTAATGAGGCCTTGAAGTCATGTCCAACTTTCTAACCTTTCAAAAAGCAGCTTTTACATGCATAAAACTTATCAACCTCACACTGAACATTAGAAAATAGTACCTGGGGCATTCTGATGATCATTGGTCACAAAATAGACAACACGGTAGGATGGTAGGCTTTTAAATCTTCCAGTAACAGTCTTTTAAATGTGACTTGTTTTTCTGTACAGCGTAACAAATTCAATTGCATCTGCAATTCAATACTACAGAGGAGGGTTTAGATCAGAATGCAATTTTCCTCAAATGTCCTGCACAAATACTCACTTACTTGATTGTTAAACAGGTTTAGCAGCAGCTCAGGAAACTTTGTAATTACAACCAAAAATGTTACAGCGTAGAAATGAAGACAGAAAACCAGGAACGCAGGGGTATTAAGTATATGAACTATGAATATAAGCAATCCACTGCGTAAATACTTTATTTTTCCCTCTGAGAATTTCAGCTTCCAACACAGACTAAAACAACTACAGACTGTAATGCTAATTCTACAGGTATTTCAGTACTTAATGTAGTAAGGTCTGAACAACAGGTCCTGCGCCAAAGCTGACCTCTAGATGAACCCTCCAGCCAAATACTATACATATCCATTAATTAGTGAAGTATTATTAGCAATATGATGCATGTACCTGCTCATTGGTGAAACACGGGTTTACCTTTCCGTATTTAGAAACCATACAAGGCCACATCTGGCCTTATTTGGGGGCAGAGGATCAAAGACAACTCCCTTACTGGGAGAAATCCAATAAGAGGATAAAATCTCATGTTCCCACATTAGAAGTAATGGTAGCTTGCTTATTATAAAAGCTGGGCTGCTCTCACAGTGAAGTCAGAAGCCTCACTGCCTGCAAAGGTGGATGCACTGCAGGATTTCCCAGTTGCCAGGCCTGGTTCTCCAGTCCTTACTGTGACACCTTCCCGGGCTAATACGTAGATTTGGATGAAGGGTAAAGTAGGGAACTGTAACCTTTATCACTTTAGATATTTTTTGTTGTTATGATTAGGTGCATTGCTTAGCTTATCCTTTTGTGATTCTTTACAGTTTTCCATTATAGTAAATTACACTGTTCTTTAAGTTCGTGTCTGGCTCTGACCCTACCCATCAGAAAAACACCACTGTAAAACTGAATTCCACCATTCCAAAAAAATATGTCTTAAAATACCTTCCTGGTATTGATTCTAAAGTTGTATTGATTGTAAAGTTATACATGTAGAAGTGAAGCTCTCTCAGAAAACACTAACGTACTTGAAAACTTTTAGTAATTTATACCAAGTATTACCAACAAGTTAACCCAAATTTGCCATCTCTGCTACCAAAACTGTTAGTGGACTACGAGAGAGAGTGTAAAATCAAAAAGTAAAAGTTACAGTTGATGAGGAAACAGTTAAAAATGTGCCCCAAAACTTTCCTGCTAGGTAATTTATTACACCATATAACTTCAGTAAACATAAACAAATTGTATGTCATGACCACGTTAAACAGTATTCACCAGATATTCTGTATGAGTGAAAGCCAGCACTGTTTTTTTTTTTTTTTTTTTAAGACTGACTACTTACAAACCAAATGCATGTACTTCACTTACAATTTTTATATCAGCAAAACAAGCACAACTTTTACATGTCTGCATGACATAAATGAGACACTGCTAATTTTGTGCTCATATATGTTTCCCTGGCCAATATATAAACTGAATTAACAAGCACAACTAGAGATTAAGACTTTATTTGTCACCTAGCCAGCAATCAAATTGCATAAGAAGCTAAAACCAGATGCAACAGTCTTAAGGGTCTTTTACCTACTCAAACAAATTCCTCTGTTTCTTGAAGCCTGTCTCAGGCAATCAAATTCTTAGTAGATGACCCCTCTCAAAAATAATATGCCAGGGGAACCAGCAAAGTATACTGCAGTTCTCTTAGAAGTCGTGCAGGGACAGAATCTGCTAGAGCATGAAATACTTCCAGAATATAAATGCTTTGTACGATCAGGAAGCAAACTCCTCCTTCCAGATTTTTTTTTTTTTAAAGGAAATATGGTTGCCATGCCAACGGTTAGAAAAGAGTGGGCTGCAGCGACAGCTAGCGATGAAGCCTGTTTCTGCCTAAGAGTTTTCCTGGGAGACTGTCAATGAATTACAGCCTGTTCTGGGCAGCAGCACAATCTCACTAAATACTGCCTAGGATCACATAGGCTTCTGTTATTATTTTGTCCCTTGCTTCCAAACTCAGTACTTGATCTCCTATCAAGAAGGCAGCTTGACATAGTTAGTCAGTGTACAGGCATGCGTACAGACCTCGAGGTACACTGTCCTTGAGGTTCTGTGCTACAACGTACAGATTTCCTTGTATCAGCACAGAGTTCAGGGTCTAACTTAAAAGGAGCCAGCAACTATTCCACAATCAGAGCTGTGGTTGCTGAATGAGGCAAAACTCCTTGGAAAAGAAGAGATTTAGTCGACTCCCCAACATAAACAGAGACAGCTCAGGACTACACACCAATATTACGAAACCACCTTACTGATCAGAAATGCAAAGTTTTATTCAGAAAATCCCATGAGAAGGTAGCTATAAAGCTGCAACAGCAGCCACAGCAAGAGAAGTGAGGGGAATCCCTTGCTGCTGGTAAATAAATCTTCTTCTGTAAGAGTGCAATAAAGACAGGCCAAAGGGTTTCTTATGAATTGAAGTATCACTCTTAACTCAGAACTTGTCTTTTATTTTCAGTTCAACTGATCTGAAGTAGTTCACTGCATCCAAGTCAGCATGAAACAAATAATTCACATTTTTTATGTGTTATGCATGACACTATTATAGGTTACAGGAAGGAAACCACAAGACACAAGTGGCTTATAAAATAGAAGTTTATGCTTATAAACTATCTGCTACCTTTCTTATGTTTATATAGTTAAGTATTCCCTTGAATATGTTATACACTATCATGACATCTTCTAGAGATTTCATTACAGAAAAATCAAATGTATTCTCAAAGACATGGAAGTGACATTGCTGCTGAAAGCACAATGGGTGTGACAAAGAACTCTGGTTCACATACATGAAATATAAGGTTAAAAAACCCTGAAAACTTTACTTACGTTTCATTATCTACCTAATGAGGTTGTTTTATTCTGAATGTGCATAAGCAATGTTACATTATAAATGTCATTCCACTGAAGAGACCAAAGAGTATTAGCAGCTCTCACGCTTCCATTTGTTTCGTCACACCCTCAGGTGCACCTGGAAGCATGTTAAACTATGTATACTGTAGAGTTACAGTAGTAATTGAAATGCACTATGAAGCCGTCAGTCCTAGGGCAACTTAGCTAATTTGAAGACACGCTTAATTACTCAATAGGGAGAAGGAAGAATAATTTCTCTCAATAGAATAACAAGCCATGGTGAAAAAGGGCTAGTATATGTACCACCTTGCCCAGCAAGATCTCTAACTTGGCCTCACCAGTCTCAGAAGCAAAGAATGAAAACAATTACTATGAAGCATATGGGACCTGCTAAGAAATTGTTTTCAGAGTAGCCCTTTATAGCTTTTTATCAAATGATCCAGCACTTCACTTCAGTGTTCTTAGTGTCTTTAGAAAGATGAAATAGAAAGTATGCCTACTAAATCTCAAGAGCACAACAAGTTGACCAGAAGTTCACCCAAGGACAGGCTTAAAATTCTTAAAATTTGGTGAAAAATACTTGAAAATTATTCAACAGGGACATATGCCAAATCCTCTTAGGAAGGAAAGATCGACAATATGAAACATGATTTTGAAAAGCTGGAAAGGAAGGAGAGCTACAGAAAAGGATTAAGTCTTGCACTGGATCAAAAATTTAACATTAGACAATACCTTCCATGTTAGAAAATGAATTACTGGACTCTGAAGTACTACAGAAGTTTGCAGAAGAACTCCTCTTTATTCAAATTATGTTGCATCTGGAATTCTGATGCCTAGCTTTTGATCAAACTTGTAGAAAGATGTCAGTCACATATAGAACAACTATGGTAAGTCAGTAAAAACAATCAAGAGTTCTAGAAAACAGGAACTATAGGAAAAGACTGCATAAGCATGGTTGTTAACCTTTTGAATTTAATCAACTGGGAGACAACTCTTCTATGACACAAAGAAATGTTAAAAAAAGTAGTGGTATCAGGCTCCTCTGAATGAGCAGAGTTAAGACAATGTAATTAGCTTAAAATCCAACAGTAAAATATAATAAATTTTTCATTAAATTAAATAGAATAGAATAAAATTAAAATAAAATATAATAAAAACCCAAACAGTTAAAAACAATCCATTGCAGACTTCTAAGTTCATTGCTCAGAAATACCTAGAAGAGGTCAGATCCTGAACTTCTATTGTAAATGACACAGGACTGGATGATTCTGCCTGCAGTACAACACGGATCTGACGATTTCTTTTAGGCCTCCCATTTTTGACAATAAAGCACTCAAAACAACTATTACAGCCAACTCAAGTCACAAACCACAAAACTCAAAGCTAACTTGTATGCTGCCACAGCCAGAGTCTTCCATCATTAAAAGAAGCAACTTAAAATGACCCTGAGTAGATATACACTACACTGCAAGCACTTCCCCTGTAGGATAAGGTAAATCTTTGATAATCCAAACAGGAGTTTATGTTTCTAATTCTTTCTTCTCCACTGACCGCTTGAATATGTAAGGTATCAAACGTCTTTAGTTTCACAGATTTGCTTAAATTTAAAACTGGTGAGTAATTCAGGCCTTTTCTCCCCTAATCAACAGGTCTGGATTAGTTCTTAGTACAGCTATGCACAATGCAGTCTTCCAAACATCCCATTTTAAAGTAAGCAGGTAGAGTTTTACCTATCTTTATCAAATTACACATAAAACCTACACTGTATATTCCTATTGCTATTGTCTGTAATCATTCTACAACAATACTTACTCTGTCAAAACATTTAAATTAGTTTTGCACTTAGAATACTTTATTTATAACTTTTGGAAATCATACTATTATCAAATTTCTGAAAAGCCTTTCCAATAATCATTCCTCACCTCTTTACCATGCTCTTGCTACCACACTGAGAAGACACATGCATTATCATTCACTGAACGTAGATTTCAATGAATAGCAAGAGACAAAATCTCAAATCTGGTGTTAAGTGTAGAAACTTCACTTTAGGTATTAAATTCTCAAATCATTTATCAAATATATTGATCTCAGTGGAGCCAATAAATGCTCAGGACTTGGAAATTAAATAGCCTGAGAAAAAGAAAATTTCTGAATTCTTAAAATGATTAAACAGAAGTATTTAAAATTATAATAAGCTTGATAGTACAGAGAGTTTTAATATACACTGACTTGTGGTTTTAATGAATACTGAAACAATTCTTCATGTATTTGAAAGATTACACTTACAAAAGTACCTGAAGATATAAGACCCATGGAAATAAGAACAATTCCAATAGAATACTATCATAGTTCTGACTCAGCATTTAGTAACACTGATTTAAGTTTCTGCAGTGCAGTTCAAAACTTAGTTATATCTTCGACATAGCAGCAGAAGCAGGATAATGACATATTTTATGCCTAAAATTGTGCTATCTCTGGTGCAGTCTTCAAAATGAAATTAAAAATCCACCACAGATGAGTAAATTTCAAGTGTGAAAAACAGCCAACCAATCAACAACCTACCCGCAGCCACTGTTTCTCTGTGAGAGCATCACTGTAGTCCACATCCCTGCGCTGACGGGATCCTCTTCCAAATATTTTCTCTTCTTCTTCCTCACATGTAAGCCTTTCAACTTCAGCATCATCCTTAATAATCCAGGATGGCAATTCATCCTCCTCCATTAAGCGAGGTTTACGTTTAGGGTTTCTGGCATCTTCCCTGCGACGATCCATGTCCATGCGCTGCAATGGCAATTGGCAAAGAATAAGAAAGTTTTAAAGGCAATTACTAAGAGAACCATGTCAATGCCCATCTCTCTAATAACACTTCAAACTTTAAACAAAGTCCTTCCCAGGTATCTCTTGTTCATAATATTCCTAAATACTTTTAAAATGCTGCTGTAAAAAGACAATGCTACACTCAGTTGCTCATTTCCAGTCATATTCACTACTTTGTAACTAGCTTCCACTAAAGGAATTAAGACAACATACAGCCAAGTGACACAAGAACACTGCTGTCCCCATGAAGTTTTACTACTACGTAACTGGAAAGAGTAACTAAAAATATACTAGTTTTGTTACCCTGAATATCTGAAGAAAATTTATGATGGTATAAGAAACAAAGAATCAAAAGAGAATTTATGAATTCAGAGAAAATCTTGTTACACAGAGCCAACATGCTTGAACCTGATTTTTTTTTCTTATCTTACTGCTGTACCAGACAAAAATCAAAACACAAAAATATCAGATAGCTTAGGTGAAGTGGTAAGAGCATTAGAAGGTAATGTTAAGACTTCCAGCTGATATTTAAATAATCATTCATTTCAAGGATGGTGAATGGTAACTCAGACATGGAGATGGAGGATACATTCCTATTATCCACTGTACACTCATCAGTGAGGTGTTCTATAATCCTTCTGGGGAATCATCCACTTCCAATGACTACATACTGACCTGGCTTCCTCTGGTCCCAAGAATTGCATCTGCATTGTTTTAAGTACTCAAATCATGTAATAAGAATAGGCATTTCAAACAGGCCTTTTGAAGGGTCATACAGTACTTAACACTCAGTAATCAGCTGATAAGTGGAGAAAACAACCAAACAGCCACCAACATTTCATTTTGAAAAAAAATATGTAAATAGACATACATCAGAATTGGCTGTAGAATCATAAGAGGTTACTGCTTTGGCCACTAAATCTTCATAAATCTGTTCTCAATTATGTGAAAATGTCTTCCTTGTGTACATGATGCACTTAACACATGATGCCAACTAGACATACTGTCCTTTTACAACCTTAGCCAAAACACAGACGTGCATGAATTCAGAGGTATCCCTCTGCAGAGGGACAGCTCAAATCCAGTCAAATCTAAAAACTGAGGCTTGGTGATGGCACCATTGAATATGCTGAATCTTCTCTCATCTTGGCACTTTTCAAACACGAGCATTTCTACAATACTGCCTCAGGAAATGCATCTTACAACTTGCCTTCAACATCTTGCCTTCTGCAGTATCTGACTTCCAAACTCAGTGAAAAGCAGAATGCAAGATGTGAACTATGTTAAACAAGCAGCTATAAATACATGGGCATTATCCCTATTCCCTTTTACTTAGACAACAGCGAATGGGCTGTGCAGCCTGTACTTCTTCATAGCAGACTTCCGTATTTCACCTTTTAAGGAAAATCTTATTCAATTTAAACTAATTTCAAAAAGTGCTTCATTCAAGCCATACGTGTGGCTTGGTTTATTGCTAACATGACAGCCAGAAAGCTGAAAATGAACCAATTTCTCTATTTCTATTGTTTAGTGGAGAACTTGAGCGATGTCAAGAGACATCATATTTTAATGGCATTAAGAACATGAAGTCAATGCTGAAATTTCATATTTTTTCCCCAATGACCATGTTTCTCTGTCTAACACAAAGACTGAACACTAAGATAGTATATTATAAAAGCTATTTTCTGATATAAAAGCATTTGGGAAGGAAAATGAAAGACAATCTCTCTCGGTTAATCTGAGATATCAGAGATACAAACTAACATTTTTTTGGAGTATACTAGTCAAACCATATTTACATCTGGGAAACCTCTAGTTCTATCTTCCTGTATCTTTCCAAAACCTGTGTTTTCCAAGAGATATCTACATTATTTTTATATGACTAATAAAATAATTTTATGTTCACTGTCCTCAATAAGGCCTAATATGCTACCAATACTTAAACCTAAGCAAAGAACCCGAATTTTGGCACACTCAAGGCCTGAAATTTCCAGTTTAAAAAAACCATGGAGCACTGTTCCTGTGAATTGTGAATGGTTTTCTTAAAGTTTCCAAATCATAACTAAAAGAGTCCTTGGAAAAAACATCCAAGCCACTCAGTGCAAAATCAGTAATTTATACATCCAGTTCTACTAGCTTGCCATTTTTGCTTCAAGAAGACTAACTGTATTAGTACAACTGGAGTTTTGGTACCCATTTGGCCTTCCACTTGAATGGCATTTTTTACATTAAAAAAAAAAATCATGTTTTTTAAATATTTTTTTTTTACTTTATTCAATCAATTTTAACACTAAAAGGAAATATTTATTTTCCAGAAAAGTAAGTTGTTGAAGCATTCTTATGAAAAGACAAGATTTGTACAGATCATAAAAACCACTGATTTTTCTTTGAGTATCTTCTAAATTTTTTTATGATGTGAAGCCTCTAAAAGCCACAGGAATGAAGTGCACTTATACCTTCTTTCCGAACATTTTATTTAGCTCTACAGCTTCATTTCAGATCCTGTGTCAAACAACAATTCTAACCTGCAAACTGACTACAGAAGAGATGCTCATGGAACTGATCTCTCTTGTAGATTGTTTTGGAACTGCTCACTTCAAATTAGTAAAACACACACTTTTATACACCCAGGACGAGTTACATGAACAAACCCAAAAATTTTTTTGTTGGTATTGCAGACTACTGAATTTTGATTACATATGAACAACTTTAAAAGGCAATGAGGTGGCACGGGTATCATACAATAAGAACACTCTTTTGCTCTTTAGGTAAATATGCAAGACTTGAAATATTGTTAAAAATCTAAATAGCTCTGACTGCCAAACTTGATTTTCAGATTTTTCTTTTTAAAAGAAACAGTTTACAAAAATTAAAACCAATTTTTATATTAACTATTTAAATTGTTTCTTAGCCATTAATATTCAACTACATTCTTTCTGTCTCTATTTTCAAACCCCTGGCATTCAATGTGTGTAGTTTTGCCTCTTGAAACTTTTACTACCAAATCCTCCTTTTTTCCTTAAAATTTTTCACATAAATTAATATGAAAAACATTAATTCAGCCCACATAGATTCATAAATTACTTGAATGCAGGATGTGAAGGGATACTAAGCAAGTTCACAGACAGTAAACCCTGTGAGGGGAACACCCTTAAAAGAAGGGAGGTACTGCATAGAGACCTTGACAAATGAGAAGACTAGGAAATTACTAACCATGTGAAGTTCAAAAAGGACAAGAGCTCAATTCTGCACCTGGGATGGAGCAGCCCTGGACAGACAGACTGGGGATGGAGACACTGGAAAGCAGTGCCACAGAAAGGGACCTGGGGGTCCTGGTCTGTGGAAGCTGCACACGACTCAGCAGTGCCCTGGCAGCCAGGAGGGCCACCTGTGTCCTGGGGAGCATCAGGCACAGCATCACCAGCCAGGCAAGGGAGGGGATTGTCCTGCTCTGCTCTGCTCTGCACTGGGGCAGCCTCACCTCCAGTGCTGGGGGCAGCTCTGGGTGCCACAACAGCCTAATGTAAGGCTACAGAGGGTCCATGAGGATGGTGAAGGGCCTGGAGGGGAAGCTGTATGAGGAACACCTGAGGTCACTTGGTCTGTTCAGCCTGGAGGACACTGAGGGGAGACCTCACTGCAGCCTACATCCTCTCCTTGAGAGGGGGAGAGGAGGGGCAGGCACTGATCTCTCCAATGTGGTGACCAGTGATAGGACCTGAGGGAATGGACTGAATTTGTGTCAGGGGAGGTTTATGGTGGATATCAGGAAAAGGTTCTTCACCCAGAGGGTGGCTGGGCACTGGAAGAGGCTCCCCAGGGAAACTGACACAGGACAAAACTGATAGAGTTGGACAATGCTCTCAGGCACATGGTGTGATTCATGGAGTGTCCTGTGCAGAACCAGGAGTTGGAATCGACCCTTGTGGGTCCTTTCCAGCTCAGCATATTCTATGATTCTGTGAAAACTGTCTTTACTCTATGTTCCTCAACTGTTTTACATTAAATAGCCTTCGAATTTAATACTAGAAGCTGAAGCAAACAGACATAACTTCCTCAGCTACTTTCAAACAGAGATTAGTTCTTTCCTTTTGGGTCTGAAGGAGAAATCAGAAGCTCTTTTCTAGCAGCAAATCCACTTCCACAGAACTTCGAGTATGTTCAGTCAGTAACTCAGATGAAATTATTTCTTGTTGTGTTTTGGATCAAATGGCTGCCTCTTGGTTTGTGTCATGTAAATCACCTTACACGCAAATCACTGATGGAAATTTTAAAAAGACAGGTGTCTGTAAGCACTCCTTTTCTGTGCAACCTGGCCTTAGTGATTTCAGTTCTGAGGTAACATTTAATGAAGTTTAGCACAAAAGCACTAAACTGGCAAGTCAGCAATGGCAAAAGATCATACAGGGGGATAAGGCCTTTTCCAACAGCTTATGTGAACAGATGTAATTTATGTAAAGAGGGCCCCTGCATGCTTGTGTAACAGCAAATTTCTACAAATGAATTCTTGAGCAGAAGACAATGAAGGACTAAAAACCTGTACTGGGTACACAGGTTTTGCATTGGTCCTGTCAACATTTGTTTCTGTGGATACCACCAGATACAGTTCAATTTCTGTACACAGGAGTGTCTGTTTTGTTCCACCTTGCAGAAGAAAGCAGCCTCTCTCGAGTAAGAGGGCATGGTGCTTTACCTTGAGCCTAGAGGTCCTCTAAAACTCCTCACACTGTACAAACACTAAAAGGCAAGAGCCATGCCTAAAAAGGCATTTCAGAATTATTCTATCAGTGCTGCAGCAGTATAAACAAAAAGCGCAAAAACAAAGCATAAACAAAACTCCTAATAAAAAGGAGTAGCTCCCATTTGAACCATTGTCTGTATTATGGTAACTGTTCAACAGCTGTAGCAGCAGAGATGCTAACTGGATTCAAACAATACCCCAATTAACTCACCAAGAAATAGCATTGTCAGTCTACTAATTTACTACCTTGTTAACTTCCTGTAGTTGTCCTTGCCAATATCGAAGTCCAAAAGTAAGAAGAAATGTTGAATAGTAAAAGTATGCTGCAGAATTAGCAAGATAAACTGTGACTAACATTTCTACACTATAAATGTCTCAGGTTGTATCAAACTCTTCCTCCAGATTGTCACTGCTGCACTGACAGCAAGCATCTCTGAAGTCTTTCTGTCATTTGAGGAACTCTGTATTTAAGCAAACTACACTTCTTTCATAAGATCAACAATGCAAGTATATAAACCAACCTCTCCAGTAAAGTTTTGACAAACTTGAGTGACAAAAAGGTTAAGGCCTTTATTAAAAACATGAGAAAAGATTATTTTTTTATGATTACACCATCCTTACCATAAAGAGATCAAATTCCTCCTCACGTCGAGCAATCATCTGATTCAGAGTCTCATCATCAGGAACTTCATCTTCCTCCTGGTTAGAAAGATGCATAAAATTATTAGGAAGTACTCACATGCACCTTGAAGTAACAGCCTCCATCAATTCACTGACCCTCTTTCACTGAAAAGTGTGAAGCACTTAAACTGAAACTAAACCTTTTAAAGTGTTCAGCTATTCTGTAAGTAACAAAATAACACAGTAAGAATGACAAATGAGACTTACTACTACCTTCAAAATTTGAGAATGAGGAAATGACCAAACACAAAACCAGGAAATTTTGGGTTGTGGTTTTCCTGGGTCAGAAGCACAGTTAGTGCTTTGCTTAAAATGCGTGTATTTCCATTCTGCTATTCTACAGTACTTCAGAAATACCATTCTAGATTTTGAGGTTTTTCCCATCAAATCAAGGAGACCAAAAAATTCCTGATTAAATGAAAAAAATGAAAAGAATGAAACATGCTTCTATTCTGAAAAATAACCCAGCTGAATCACTTTCTCTTGACAATTTTCTGCTTAGAAATTGAGATGTGAACATTTTACTGCAGACAAAATGGATTCTTTCATAAAAACAGAAACAGGCACTAGAAAAACAAATTAGAACCGTACTGTTCCGTTGAAAATGTTAAAGCTGAAACTGTTACAACCCAAAATGTTCAGTCTTCCTCCCTGAATTATTCTGAAACCATAGACAACAGGTCACTCTGAACCTATGTTACACTATGCTACAGACCTATAATTCTTCTTAAAAACTCATGTTTTGAACCCAGTTTAATGGGAGTATAGAGAATGCTGCACGTAGCACCCAAAAAGCTAATATCCTGTAGCCTTTTTTCAGAAATAAGAAGTCATTTATATATTCACACATCTTCCCCCCAGTGTCTGGATTTCTACATCTCAGAAAAAAACCCGAATCAGCTCTTGTTAATGCAATTCTAAAGGAACCCCTTTATAACTTAATGAACATATAATTTAAGTTTTAACATGAAGCGTGGCAACTGGGAAAGTGATTAAGAGACCTAGTTCTTCTCACTTCAAGTCACTGCTCCTTCACAGTACATGAAAACGAAGTCACATGGTTATACACACTCAGAAAAAAAGATTCTTTTATAAATGTGACCATCATGAAAGATCTGCATACTTCCTTACTTCCTTATTATCTCAGAGTAACTTCTGACCTGAAAAAAATAAGTGATGTCACAGCAGAAGCTGTAACAACATTACAGCCATATTATCAGCAATTAGGCTGAATAAACCTGTTGCCAAATAGGTAGGCTTGGCAGAAGAAAAAATTATAAATAAACTTGAGTGCCAACAAAAAATTACATGATCAACAAGTAACTTCTAATCACCTGTCATACCTTGCTATTATTCTAATGAATCTTTCTAAATACACAGAAATTACCTCTCTGCTTTATCTAGTACTAATAAAAGAAAAAGCAGATAAAAAAAAAAAAAAAAAAAAAAGGGGAACCTTGATGCTGAGCTTAAAAAAAAAAAATCCTACTAAAAAGCTATGAACAGAACATAGTACTCTACATACAGGCATGAAATTTTAAAGCATGTTTAGCCTGGGAATATTTAACTGGTGACCAGTAAATGGTATCTTTGTTAGATGTGCCAGTCCACATTTGCAAGTCAAAGTTGTGTCAGTATTGTTGATAATTTAACTTTTAATTGAGAGATTTACTTTTTCTTGTCAATCTCCTGTTTTAATACTCAGTGCTGCTGCAATGAAGGAGCAATGGCTGACCAGTACAGGATGGTGAAAATTCAATTCCTGTAAGTCCGTGAGAGGTTGAGCAGTTTTGCATAGTCTCTGTTCACAATGAAGTATTACTTGAAAGCTTCAGCTAGGAGTCAGATGGCAGTATCAGTGCTTTAAAGACTGATGCTGGGCTATGGAAAATAAACCTTATTTAAATCTGGTTGCTTCAGCATGACAGACGAAGTATATTTGAACACACAAGAAACAAATTGGTTTGAAGCCATCTACAAAATAAGGCACGTCACATAAGCCTGAGCTACAGACCTGACTTCTGAAATGCTGTCAGATAAATGCTTCAGAAACAAATGCACTCCTAATTTAAAAAAAACACCTCACAGGATTACTGAAAATATCTGCTTGGTTTCATATAGGAAGTGTGGTCTGCTTTAGAACTCCAGGTTTACTTAATCAAAATTATGATATGAGTATCAGCAAATTTCTGCATTAACACCAGAAATAAAAGACAATTACTGATAAAAATGTTTGCCACTCTTCTTTAATTTCTGAAAAAGACTAAAACAATACAAAATTTCATCTTAACCATGCTTTTCTAAATGCACAATGCAGAGTTTACACAAAAAGATTAATGACTGAAGAAGTAAACTCGTTCATCTTCGAAATTTTACTCCACATAATGAAGAGTGCCAATGAAACACAGGTTACAGAATATTGTATCTGTGTGCACCTTATTCAGACATACAAGCCCCACTCAGAGGCAAGATTGGTCTAAAAAGCTCTCTCTTTAACCAGTACAGGGTATCTTCAAGGTAATTTCTCTGTGTGTGTAATCAGTATAACTGATGCATTGATTTAATTTCTCCCAAATACGGCTTTCATCCAAATATGAATTTTGTTCAGATTCAGAAGAGTCTGTAGTGACAGGCGAAAGAACAGGTTCATCATTCCACACTCACGATTCCATAAAAGAACACAATGAAAAGAGAGGGACATACACGCACTGACTCTATAACCTCACTTCCCACTACTAAAAGAGAAGGCCTGACAACTCTTTTCAAGCAGCTTATTATTTCTCCAAGAGGAAATGGTGATGAGAAGTCCAGGCTGGACACAGCACCAGAAAAAACAGTTACTTTCTGGCTTGTCCAAAGCCCAAGGCACATCAAGGCAGATCTCCTACACAGGTTCCAAAGGAAGTACAGTAAGCAGGGCCCTTCAAGACTGAAGGACATAGCTGCTTAGCATGTCAAAAAATCAAATTGCCTAGCTGAACATATATATTGGACTTAGGAAATGGTTTATGGACTTAGGAAATGTGCTGGAAAAATCCTTGCTTGATTGCAATTATTTGCCAAAATAATGAAGGGTAGAATTTAAAATTACAATACCTAATCCTACAATAAGATTTAACCATAACCATAATATCATAACCACTAGGTTACAACCTACTACTGTAACCATAAAAAAAAGATAAAAATTAGGTTATTTCTGTGACTGTATAGTAAGAAACGATAATGAATTTCAAGAGTTATGAAAATCTTGGTAAATGATGTATAAAAGAAGGGTCAGTATTTCCTGAAACTCTCTTAGTAATTATTTCTAACTACCTTACCTCATTTTCCTCTTCATGCTCCAATATAGCTTGTAGGAATGCCCTCCTTTCGTGGCTTGAAGACTTCTGATCGAACATTCCTGCCTGGATAACTTTCTGGTCTACATTCAGCTTATACTTTGCCGCAGCAAGGATCTTCTCCTCCACACTGTTCACGGTGCACAGTCGCAGGACTCTAACTTCGTTCTGCTGACCAATTCGGTGAGCTCTATCCTGGGCCTGCAAGTCCTGTTAGGCAAAGAACATGGAGAGTAATTTAACAGAGAGAGTGAACACAGATATTAAAACTCTTCTTAGTCTTGCCTCCCTTATTTTTACATGTGGCCATTGAGTATGATGTGATTTGCATACATTTGCACAGCTGAAAGCACATGTACAACTATGTGCTTCCATAGATATTGAACTTACTTTCTTACAAGTAAAAAAAAAAAGTGGCAAAGGCATAATTCATTTCTGCTTCTGGCTTTTTAAAATAAACCAAGAGGTGTGATATCCTCTTTTTCTGGTAATCTGTACTTACAACTAACAGCGACAGAGCAAGTTCAGTGCCTCAGACCAAGTCTACTCACTGACATGGTCACCTAATTTTGTGTGAGAGCTAGCATTCAGCATAGCCTTTACTAAAGTATTGCAAACTACCTACCAAAGGCCAGGGACCTGGTTATTATATCCTAAGGGTTAAAGAATGAATACAGTTATATAAATGAAGCAGGTTTATAACATTTCTAGCACTGAGGATACCCCAAGACTCATGCAAGCACAGAATTAGTTCTCCAATTCAAACCAAAACATTTCCTGATTGTGGCAGTTTGTCCCACTAACTCCTCTCAAAGCAGCATTTTATCTCTTACTTGTATTTTTTCCTTTAATCCCAGGCTATATCATCTATTTAAAGAAACAACTCAAAAATACCAGGGATTCTTTACACATTTCATGAAGATAAGAAAATAAAAATAACCTGATGAGGATTCCAGTCACTATCAAAGATTATAACGGTGTCAGCAGCCTGGAGATTTAAGCCTAGCCCTCCAGCCCTTGTACTCAGCAAGAAGATAAAGTATTGAGATCCGGGCTCATTGAACTTCTTCAAAAGAGCAGCTCGATCCTCTGATTTTGTTGTGCCTGAAAAATAATAATTTAAATATCATATAATAAAGATGTGAACTGAAGCAATATAAGTAACAATGCCTGTTCCAAAAAGTACATGTGAAAGGTTTATTTTAGTGCACTGCTTTGTGACATCTCTGCCATGTTTTCCATAACACTGGCCATGAATGTTTAGGTCAACTGCCTACTACACCTTTGACACAGACTTCTAAAGGTCTCTTTAAATGCATTTGTTTTGACATTTCTAAAGTAGATCTTAAAATGTTGGCTAACATTGTTATACCTTTTTATAACTCAAATAAATTTCAACTGAAACTACTATATACAAACAGAAGAGAGCCCTATTTTTGATTAATGCCTTCTGGCTACAGCAGCATTAAATATTTTTAAAAGCTACTTATACAGAGATTTATCAAAATGTCACTATTTGCCTTTGGAGTCATAGTTAATACCAAAAGACTGCAAATTCTTAAAATGTCCTATCTTGAGGGTGATAAATCTATAGAAGATGAAATTACTAATTTTTTTTATTACTAAGGTTGGTTGTTTCCCAGATACACCCCCCTGCTTCTCCAAACTCAGCAGCACATGGGCAGGAAATAAGCAGAAAAGCTTCTGTGCTGAGATAAAGGCAGCTTTATAAAAGTGAAAGGTATGTATGCAAGGACAAGAAGAGGAATTTATTTACAGTTCACAGCAGCAACCAGATATCCGGCTGCTTCCTGGGAAGCAGGGCCTCAGTACCTGTAATGACTAATTTAATGAAGTAAAGACAATGAGTGTATTTACCATACTGTGTCTTGACATAAACATTCTGTTATGAAAAATAACTAATTTATAAATATATGATGTAAAATAATCTAAACCATTTAAAATGCAATGTAATTTATCTTTATTGAAAACAAGTATTAAAACACATGCAGGCCAGAGGTGTGAAGATGGCTTTGTTAGCATGCTAATATGTTCTTCAGATGGTTTTGGCATTCTATGGCACAGTGATGTAGCTCATTTGTATATCTATTTCATAACCTAATTTTACATTCAAGGATAATATTGGTTCAACTTCATGTTCATTAACATTTAGAAAGGATGAGAATATATTTTGGTACTACTTTTTCTTCTGAATAAAAAATGAAGCTAAGAGTCAATTTAAAACACTGTTAAAAGTATTCAGAGGAAACTTCAAGTCTCACTTATACCATTCTCTGTATTTAGCTTAAATCATTGCTTCTCTACTAAAAAAGTATTTTGATAAATGCTGCTGGTCCTACGTAATACAATAATGCGTGAGATAAAATATTAAGTAAAAATAATTACTATTTAAGAAGCTCAGTGTGAGGCAGAGATCATTAACATGGAAGACCAAAATGGAAACTTCTTTCAAACAGGTTTAAAACTCAGGTGTGATATGCTATTTTTGATCTGTATTTCATAAAAGTGTGGGAATCAATTAAAGAATCAAATAGATTGGAAAAGGCGCCTGAGACACTGAGCCCAAGCTCTGATCAAACACCATGCTGTCAACTTGACCACAGCACTTAGCACTACATCCAAGCTTTCCTTAAACACCTTCAGGGATGGTGAGCTCCCCATGTTCCTGGGCAAGCCATTCCAATGCCCAACCACCCCTTCAGTGAAGGAATGCCTTTTAATGCCCAACCTAAACCTCCCCTGATGCAGTTTAGGACTGTGTCCTCTTGCCTGTCACTGGTTGCCTGGGAACAGAGCCCAACCCCCACTTGGCTACACCCTCCCTTCAGGGAGATGTAGAGTCACCAGCTCACCCCTGACCCTCCTCTTCTCCAGGCTAAACAACCCCAGCTCCCTCAGCTGCACTCACAGGACTTGTGTTCCAGACCCTTCCCAGCTCCACTGCCCTTCTCTGGACAGGCTCCAGCACCTCAATGTCCTTCTTGGAGTGAGGGACCCAGAACTGGATGCAGAACTGGCAGTGTGGTCTCTCCAGTGGGGACTCAATCAGTCCAGGGGACAATCCCTGCCCTGCTCCTTCTGGCCACACTATTCCTGGTACAGGCCAGGATGCCATTGGCCTTCTTGGCCACCTGGGCACACCATGGGCCAGTGCATCCAGCACTGGCCTTGTTGAGCCTCACACCACTGGCCCTGGGCCATGATCCAGCCTGTCCAGTTCCCTCTGCAGAGCATTCCTGCCCTCCAGCACATCAACACTCCTACCCAGCCAGGTGTTGTCTGTGAATATACTGAGGGTACATTCAATCCCCTCATCCAGATCATCCACAAAGATATTGAACACTCAACAGAGATACTGAACAGAATAAAGGTATTAGTATCTAAAATGTTTCTAAACCATCTTTTCATTTGAAGGAATAAAACATAACTACACATGAAGAAACTCAGGCATTTGATCTTCCTGTGAAATTCAGATATGCTGCAATTCAGTTACCTTATGAAGGACAGCAGCTGAATTTTAAACAGATAAAAATGAATTTATTCCATAGGAATATAGGCCTAACTCTGGCATTATCATCTCTTTTCATGAGAATATTTTCAGGCAACTTAGATAGTGATGATTGAGACCCTGGATTTTAAACCCTTTGTGAAAAAGAGCTGAGTCTTTAAGCAGCAAATTTATACATAATCTGCATTCCTAGAACAGACCTGAGTGTTTATATAAATAATACATTGACCAAATGGTCTGTAGGTTAAACAGGTAAAAGAAAACACTGAAAGAGACCGAGAAGATTACTTCTACTGACAGAAGCAAAAGTATGCCTTTCTCTACACCCTGTCTGGAAGAATAAGGGAAATACTAGTAAATTGCCACTGAAGGGTCTACTGGCATAATTTCACAGTAAATACACTTGCAGAATTATGAAATAGTATTTTGAACCTGTTTTCACTTCTGTATAGTCACAACACAGCACTGTTATGAAAACACTATGAGGAGAACCCAGGGCTCCCATGCCCAAACTAATGAAGGATGCTACCTCTTATCTTAGTATTTTATATTTTTTTTCCCATTTAGCTTACCATCGAGACGCAGATAAAGGAAATTTCGAAATGCAAAGTAGTCTTCCATAATAGTCATGAGTGATGTCATTTGACAGAAAAGAAGCACACGATGGTTAGTGGCTCGTAACTTTGGTAGAATACGATCGAGTAGCTCAAACTTCCCTGAGGCCCGGTAAAGTTCAGCTCTGTTGGAGAGAAGCAGCACAGCAAATGCCAGAATAAGCCCACATTTAAAAGTCTATACTCATTATCATGTCAGAGAGTAACAAAAAGACTAATTCACTTAATCTAAATAAGACTCATCTCTTTAAAATTGCACACGTTGATTAAAATAAACACATGTGAAGTCCTGTTTTCCTGACTTTTCTTCAATTACAAAAACTGTTTTGATTTTCAATCACTCAATTCTTTTTCATTATTTATTAAAACACACATTATTTCTCAGCTAGATAAGCATTCCATAAGTTAAGACATTGACCTGCTATTTTGTTCTCAACTGGCATTAAAAACAACTATTAACTGCAACTGCAGTTTTAAATTGTATTGATCAGGCATTTGTTGGAAACAGCCCCTTTTCCACTCAACTACTGTTTACTGTCTACATTAACGGTGTTTAGCTACTTTGATTAGCTACTCTTGTCTATGTCTATGGCTATTAGCTACTCTTTTCCAGTCTTCTATGCAAAGAATTGCAAAACTGACTCCTAGCACTGAAATTCAACCCATAACCTAGAAAATGAACAGAAGTAAAGAGAATGTATAAATCAGCACCACAGTGATAAACTTTACAGAAATAAACTCCATGCAACTTTTCTCTAACCTTGAGTCTGTACTCTCAAAATATGATATATCATTAGCAATGGCACAAAATCCAGAAGATACAAAGCCTTCTGATATGCATATGTCTGTAATCAGTCAAAGACTAAAATGTTTAGTATTCTGATATACTAGCTAAGTATACTAGCTACTGGTATACTAGATAAGGGAAAAAAAAAAACCAAAAACATTAACACCTAAATAGGATGAAAGTAAGGTACACACTTTTTGTTTATAAAGCATCCATTAACTTGACAGTTGCATCGAGTATCAGGAAAAATAAAGCAAATCTTTTTCATTTCAGATAATGGAAGATATGATATTTTAATTTGGAAAAGAGAGAATAAATAAGGAAAAGTAGAAGGCAAAAGTAACAAGAAAAGGAAGAAAATCCTAAGAGATATGGCTAAAGAGTCATTCCAACGAATTTCAGATGGTATGTTATTTCAAAATAAGGGGAAAGGAAGACACGAGTCTTTTCTGTCTGCCAGCCTGAAAGAGATAGACAGTCATGAAAAGATCTCATAACACTTCTAGTACTATTAGGTTCTGCTCTAAATATGTGCCCTGTACTTCCTCTGCCTCTTTGACAATGCTTGAGTTTCCTAATATGTAGCTTCCAGGAACAAAATGTGATTATTAATTCCAATACAACACTCTGGACAGCAGGAAAAACAGAGTTACCCGTTAATGACACCATTTGAGTAGCCCAGATGTTCAGCAAAGGACTCCTGCAAAATTATAAACAATAAACATATTACAAACTACAAAGCAACAAAGAATTATGTGTTCTTACAGAAATCAAATTAAATATATGAGTATTGCAGGTCTGAGTTCAATGATGTTCATACTCTTGGAAACCACCTTGTGGCAACGGTGCTCTGCCAATATTTTGTGTACAATTATTTAAAATTCATTATTTGCTCAAGTGACTTCTGTAGCATACATTTTACCAGATTACAAATACGGTAGAATACTAATTAATTTGTACTAATCAGCAGAAAATTCATCTGCAATTTACTCAATTTAATTATTCAGCATACAAGATCACAAAGAGTGAAAACTACAACAACAACAACAACAAAATAATAAATCACAGTAGGTACTTTACAATATTTTCATAAATTTGGCTATATTCCACATATCTATGACACTTTCTATCTTTTCAGATATATTCATATACTTAGGTCCTATTGAAAGATGCTATATAGATGGCACATATTTGCTGAAAGAACAAGATGGACAGAATAGAACAAATGTAGTTGACAATTAAAAGATTCATAGTAACAGATTAGTAGCCTGTTAATTACAAAGATTCTGCACATGACATTTTGAACCAGTGTCTATACATAAAAAATTTAGTGTATGTGAATACCAAATTGCTCTGGATTGTCTCAAATTAGTAAAAAAATCCTTCACCTTTAAAAGACACTGCTTCATAAAATGAAATACTTTAAAAACAGACTTTGGATTATCAATAAAAAGATGGCACTTGTTGACTATAATACATGCATTTTTTGAATCTGTTTCTTTACAATATAAATTATGTGGACAGAGATAACCCTCCCACACACATAAGTTTCAGCAGCAGTTTTCTATTATCATAGCCATCTGAATAAAAGAACTCTCAAAATCAAAGCTACCAGTCTTACCTCAATGTGTTGAAACATGTATGGGTGATTGCATATCTTTCTCAACTGCATGATAGTGTTCATAAGAGTTTTTGCTCCGCCTTTTCCCTGTGGGCATAAACAGTGCAAACCAAATGATTAATTTCTTAGCTTATGAGTATACCCTTCAAAAATATTTTTATCCCAAATCCGAACACTACTACACCCGATTACTAATAAAAAAAGGGAGCAAAAAAACCAGCAAAACTCCCTATTAAGAAAAAAAACAAGCCAGGCCAAACCAAAACAACAAAAATCAAAAAACTATTGTACAGTTGTCTTGCTGTATAAATTCATCTGTCATAAGGATGATCTGTAATGAGAAAGAAAGATCTGGAAGTAATTCATGAAGTGCACCACATTGCTACCTGCAGTATTCTTGGTAAGAAGCACAGCACCTACTGTCCTGATAATTTATACTGTTTATTATGAAACCACACAAACTCCACAGTGTCTGAACCCTCTAACAGGAAGCAACTCTAGCTGGATTCAATTCCATAGTAACTTTTCCAGTCTCTTAACTCATATATGGGCTTCTCACTCCAGGCTGAGTAAAACATCAGGCCACAGGTACTAAAGTTTTAAAGCTCACCAAATTAATGAATCATCTTATTATTTAAGGAAGTATATTCTCAAAACACAAACTACAGTTAATCTTGTAGAACCACAGTCAGGTGTGCCAGACCAAACTGTACAGTTAAAAACTAACTGCAGCTGGTCAAGGTAAGTTTGAGAACATTGTATTGCATTAACATTGCCAAAAACTTGTTTCTTTCAAATGCCATTTTGTTTTTTTGCCATTTTATAAAAATGTAATTAGAGTGGCATCAATAATCCAAATTTACTATATGACTAATTCAGTTTTATTTTTAAATCCTCACCCAAACAATGTACCAATTTTAATGTGTAAAGTTGGGGAAAATAGAGTATTTGATTATAATAAATACTATAAACATTCTAGTCTTTTCTGGGAAGTACATTGATATCATAACTTTCATCTAGAGCACAGATCATCCATTTGAAGGGGGCACTCCATATATCTAAAACTTGGTTTTGCTCTTTCCGAGATCATCTCAAATTTGCTCCAAAATACAGTCCATATTTGTTATAAAAACAATTTCCCACAGCTTTCCATCTGAGCGAATTGTCTCTAATCTCAGTTGGGTCCAGGCCAGAGCTGCAGAAAGACCAGATTTTTTCCTAACACAATGGTTGTTCGACCATTGAAGCCAAGCGGTCTACAACCACCTCTCTCTGCTGACCACAGGTAGCAGTGATAATAGAGCTTAATTTAACATTTAAAGAAAAAAAATATTTAAGAGAGAGTCGCAAGAACAGAAAAATTTTAGCCCCCTGAGGAGAGAGGAATACAAGGGAAGTGTTCAGGAGACAGCAAAGGCAATTTTGACTGGTTAATCACAAAGCCAGGTAGAAAAACAGGTAGGACAAAATATACAAAAGAGTCTGAGCACATGAAAGAGATCAGAAGAGGAAGTAGAAGACTCTGATACAAAATAAAATTTTTAGGACACATATAAAGACATCAAACTGCAAAACTGCATTAAAAATACAGCTGAGGAACATGAATTAATGTCTAAAAAGTGTTCAAACTATGAAGGTGCATTTCAATATCCAGTGAAAAAGAATCCTTTTTCTGGAATTTAATTAAGCACCAGTAAAGAAAAGAATTTGACTGCAAAGAACTAGAAAGGTAAAGTAAGATACTGAATAGAAAAATCACCTACTGTACCAATGCAACATGAAAAAGGCTTATGGAAAGACTGTTATGTGCACTGTGTTGCAATAGACACACAAGAGGGTGCAAACTGAACCTCTTAAATTCTAGATATTCTGCAGAGTTCAAAGTATTTCACATTTAATACAGTGTTAAAAATTTATTATAATGTGAAAAATTGATTAATGCCAATTTCTTTACTCTATATTGACTGGCTCAAACCCCCATGAGAGCATAACCAATGTTTACTAATACAAAGTCTAAACCTGACTATAGTACTTTGAATCTTACTGATCTCGTAAAGAATTTTGTCACCAACAGACCTTGTAAAGATGAATGCAAGTATACAGTCCTAGCTGACTGAAACAAGACTCAACTAATAGCTCTGAAAAACAACATAAATAGCCTTCTGTAGTCATGACTGCCACAATCACAATTATTCAGATATATTACTGAATTAAGCTCAGATTTTTCTCAAACAGTGCCTGTTTGCAGAAAGGCACTGCAACTACACTGAATACAAGCAGTATCTTCTCCCTGTGAATAGCTGCAGTCTTGTACCTGAAAGGCATGCCTGAAATTTCTCTTCCCATCAGAGATACCTGCAGTAAGAGTCTACACTTTAACTTTATAAAACAGGAATCACATTGTTAACGTAATTACTCATAATACATTATTTCCTTAATATTTTAGTCTTTTGTACCTTCTTGTCCTTTTCAGAACCATCTGTGAGAAGGATTCCCTTGGCTTGCATGTGACGGTACAGGATCTTTTGAAGAGCTGACATATCACATTTGATCACATATTCCACCTGGTGTCAAGAAAAAACCAAAACCCATAAACATGCTGACATAATAATGTTAGTAGAATCTAACTGCAGGTTCTTGTCATTCTAGAACAAAACAAAACAACTCCTACTAATCTTTTATCTGTACCCTAACATCACATAAAATTTCCATGAACAATAATCCAACTGCAAGTACAGAAATGAGTATCTCAAAAGACTGTCCATGAGTCAGAGCTGCAGTGAGACAGCTGAATCCTAACGATGCAATTGTAGGATTACCAAACATACTTTAATTCTTACTCTGTAATCTTTAAAATCTAAAAAATATTTTAAAATTAATTTTATATTTAACATGCAACTAAAAAGCATTTTGTACTCAATAACCAATGGAATTTATTGTGTCTGTTAAGTATTATAAAAGTATCAAGCAAAGCATCATAAAAATATCATCACAGTATATCTAGCAATGAAGAATCCCTCACAGAGTTTAACTGGAATGTTTGTCTAGGCTATCATAGAAATGCACCATTTTCTCAACAACCACTAAAACACAGGGAATTAATACCTGTGTTACTGTATGACCCCTACATTCAGCCTGACTTGTTCAGCTTTGTAAAACTACATTTAGGTTTCAACTGCACACTAAATATAAAACCAATAACAGAAGGACTTCACACACCAATTTTATGTAATTTTTTCTATTGTCCAATGTCCAGATTATAGTCACTATTTTTTAGTAAGTTATGTCAAATAAAAACTGTAACATAGTAATGCTAGTGGCTTGAAATCTTTCAAGCTGTGAATAAAAGACAATGCATAAGATTCCTAACATTTAATAAATAAACAGGAAGGAAATCATTAGGTTATTTTCTTCTGAGAAACAAATGAGTATAAACTTCTTAAAGAGAAGTGACTTTCTTCAATAGTTTCTTTACCAATATTTGCAAAAGCAAATGAACCTGATTAGCAGGCTTCAGTCCCCAAGTTCAATCCTCATGGCCAAATAAATTCCTTTTTTCAAGATAATGGCAACAAAAAGAAACACAGTCTTCTGAGTATGAGTGTGTATGCAACTTGAAAAAATTCCCTCTCCGATGCCTATTATTGGATTAATCAAATAGAGTGACTTGATTTCAATATTGAAATACAAGCATCTTTTATTCTCAAATAAATGCTTCTGCGGGTATTGAGAATTCAACATTTGAAGGAATGGAAATTTTAACAGTAGTAGTGTTGACATGATTATAAAGACAAAAAATAATTTCAAAATGTCTCTTTGTATTGTCTCTGAAGAACTGTACAGAGTTCTTCAGCCATTTAGCCAGTCAGCTTATTAACATGCCTTACAAATATTTCAGTTTGGTATGGTTTTAATCCAGTTTACCTTAAAACCAACTACTTTTCCTTATCATACCTTCAAGTTTACTTTTTTTTTAATTGATGTTATTATTCTGAGAAGAGAGATGTAGAATTGCAGAGGAGGATACAGTGGGACAAAATGAGTAACCCAGCAATAAAAACAACTACCTTTGAAATCAGAAAATAATTTTATGTTCTGGATTTATATGCCATTAATAAAAAATAATTGTGCAATTTCATGAAGACACTTCACAGAACTTCTGGAATGATAATACAGGAAAAAATTGTGCCTGCTTTATAAAGTGCACTAGTCCTTCAGATATTTCAGTAAACTAGCTTCAACCACTGCTAGGAGGATGGTACAGGACAGAATTTCATCCTCAGTGTATGGCTGACTCATAAATTGAAACCAGACTCTAATGCAAAGAAGTTGCATATCTTACAGTGGTTACAACAAACACATTAAAAAAAAGTTAATGAGGAATCCCAAGAGTGCAGACACTTCAGGTAATCAGGTTTCCTCAGCAGCCAGCTTTCTCTGAAGAGGTATAAACAAACAAATACTAAAGAGGACCCCTTCTGCAAAACAGATCTGAAAACAAGACATTACTTAATGCTGAGAAAGAATATTAAATCCCTTCCGAAACTCCTCTCATTGCAAACCTTTTCTGGAAGTTGAGACTCAACCTCCTTCTTCAGTCTTCTCAGCAAGAAGGGCCGAAGAACTTTATGGAGACGACGGATGATCAGAATAGTTTCTTCCTCATTTAAGTCCACCTAGAGAAGTTTATAAAAGTCACTACAAGGCATATTAGGTAATGTATTCTCTCACATGCAAAGTTAAGAACATGCAATAACTTATTTGCATCTTAAAACAAAACTGACTCTGAGTCAAAAAGTACACTTTAAATATAAAAATTTTAGTAAAATAAAAAAGGGGTCTTTTAGTTATGTTAAATCCCTAAGTACCAGTGCAAGTTCAAAGTGGTTTATTCCTGTATTTTTAAAAAATCATTGCCACAGTACCCTTTCTCCAGTCATGGCAAATGGAGCATTGAACCACTGTTCAAAGGTGCTGCAGCTCTTGAAAATGGTTGGAAGAAGGAAATTGAGAAGAGCCCAGAGTTCAGGCAATTTGTTCTGCAAAGGAGTCCCAGTCAGCAGGATTCGCCGAGGGGCCACGTAGTGAGTGTTCAAGACCTGAGTCAGCTTGCAGTGATGGTTCTTCATTCGATGGCCCTCATCTACTATCATGTACTTCCACCGAATCTGAGAGAAAAATAAAAGTTGGCAAAGTTAGAACAGGCCAGACTTTGTCAAGTTCCTCCCAACAAGTATGGAACAAAAATTACTTAAAGCCTGAGACACTCCTCAGTCTCAACCTTGAGGAAAGCCAAATCAAGCATTATGCAACTATCAGTGTCCTTGCTAGCAACAGAGACAAACACTATGCTCAATCTGATATTGAATTCTGACTGGAACTGAAACAGCTAACAGCAGATTCCTTCCATTTCTGGGAAAGAGATTAGAATGACTGGCTCTTCAAGGCCAGAATATGGTTCACAGTGGAAGAAAGAAACCACATAAACTGCAAATAAATCTATCTGCAACAAGAACCTTGACAGGAGACAAAAGCATTTTCAGATAAAGCAAAGTATGCTCATAAATAACAGCAACCCTGAACTTCATTTTGTACCAACTAATCCTATGTTTTTACTTGAGAAGAAAGCAGCATCCCACTTACTGCATTTTCAACTGAAGTTTCTATTTCTTAATATGAAATCGTAAATGCAGTCACAGCAGATGCTGAAAGTTGCTGTTCAAGCTCTCTTATTACCACCTGTACTACAACATGGACAGTCAACACAAGTGCCACACTGACCATATGACTCAGGCCTCAGTCTGCACTTTTATAGGTGCTACCTAATTCCATTTCCCAGGACACGAGGGGTGGTATACTGCTGTCCTTCCTATCTTTCAGAAAGGATGCAAAAAAATAAAGGTAAAGTAGTAGGGTAGTCTCAAACTGTTTTCAAGCATTCAGAATGATGCTAGGAAAATGCACTGCCTGTGTATTACAGGAGACTAACAAGTAAAATGCAGTAAATATGCAGCTTGTGACAGATGAAGTGAAAATGAACAACGAATTTACAGGACAACCAATATTGTTTCTCTGTATAACAAAATACCCCTGCTTTGTGTGCATATCAAATAGCCTTACAGTATGTCTTTTAAAATTCATTATATTTGATACCTACCTGTAGAGAGACAGTGAGTCCCCTAAGAAGTGCAGAAGTGTAGACTCTTTAGTCTAGGTAACAAATTAATGATATAGGTAACTATTTTGTTATGTGAGGAAAAGTGACCATGTAGCTGAAAGGGCATGTCCTGGTTTAGGACAGGGCCCTAATAAGAGTGAGTTTTGGGACAGAAATAACAGAAAAAGTTAAAAGTTGTTGACACAGATTAGGCTGAATATTATTCGGGGTGAAAAAAGTCATATTCTTCCAAGGACAGGCAGGTATACAGTACAGACAGACAGAATTTCACAAAGGAATTAGTCCCCTGGCCACATTTGCAAAATCCTAGTGTTTAAATAAGGGAGAGCAGTGACTGAGAAGTTTAATCATAAACTGAGGAACAGGAATGCAAATGAAAGGGTTAACTTTTATTGAAGGACAGAGCAACTGAGAATTTCCCTATAAAACAAATATGTGTTTTGTGGTATGCACCACTTGAAGGTGTCTGGGTCTTGGTGTAGATATAATAGTTAAAATTACCTTAGCAAGGATGTGTTTGTCCTTTATTATGTACTCATAAGTAGTTAAAAGAACATTAAATTTTCCACTTCGAAGCTGAGGAACAAGTGAGCGGCGCATTGCAGGTGTACCCTAAAAGAGAGAGACATGAGTTGTTACTCTTTGATGAAGAACAAACATTGTTTTTATGAACGAGCAAACAATAAGCAACCAGATGAACCTGCCATCAAACCATACTGTGAATAATACATAGACATAATTCCAGACCTTCTCAGAGTGCTCTCCCTAAACTCTAGACCATAAAGCTGCTTATGGGGCTCATGGAAATATAAAGCCACTGGTCTGGTCTCCCTACAAATTGCTTGGCTACATCACTACTACACTAGAAAGTATTTACCTAGGAATAAAATGTTAGGTAGTTACCATTCATAACTCTCAGCAGTAGCCTTGCAAATGTGATAATTAACAATTTTATTCTGCACTTTGTACAGTGATTTACAGTTGTTTTACTTCTACTGTCTTTCACAGTTTATTATAGTCTTCTTAGTATGATTAACTCACATTGCTTAGTACCTGATATACATGACAAAACCCAAAGAACAGACAGTTTAAAATCAGAGGACACAGACAGAGACAGAGGAAAAACTGTCTCTAGTTCTTATTCCTTCAGTTCTACAGTCATATAAAAAGCAAATCAAACCTTGTAAGATATCTTCACCACAGAAGGAGCCCATTTGTCAAATTCGTATGTCCAATTGGATAAAGTCCTATCATAGAGATTATAGAGAAAAAGTAATATGTTTCACCATCTGCAGATCAAACATTTATAAATGTTTCCAAGTGGTCACCAGCTTTTCAACACATTTTATGTAATCAACACCCATAAATAACAATATATTTTAAAACTGTACTTTATAGACTTCAATAAAATACAGGGATCTCAGAGGGAAGTAACTAGAAAAAAAATGTGTGAAACACTCATTCAGCTTATATTCAGGGTCGTTTTAGAAACCAGCAAAAGTAGCATTTCACATGCCGCTATGCACTTCGGAACATAGTAACAATAAGAACATTATCTCTGGTCAAAAAATAGATTTGCAAGTTCTTTTATACTAGACTTATCATCCAAAAATGGACATTATAGCTTTTCAAATACAGCCCAATGAAACTGATATCCAACTTCATCTGTGCTCTGCTTGAGGAGAACTACGCATAGTCCCACTACTGCCATTATGAGAATCTATTCTTGCACTGTTTCTGCTGTTTGATCCCAACAAAAAAGTTGCTACAGTGAAGCTAATTGCTATCATGAGACAACAGCAAAAAATAATCTTGAGGTTTTTCAGCTGCTTGCTTTTTTTTTTCCCCTTCTTAGTGGATCAATGATGGCAGAAATACCAGCAATGTAGAGAAGACAGAAACAGGGAGCTTTCAAAATGTATACAAGAAAGAACTTTTGCCTCTCACTCCTTTAAAAAAAAACCAAGGGTACTCAAAAGAAATCAGATTTTTTACTGTGCCCACATGAAAACTGACATTAATAACACTCTCAATACTTTTGTTTTATAGACCTTCTCCCAGGTGTTTCTTTTCAAAATAAGCTTATAATTTTTATTCATACAGTTAGGCACATCTGAGATATTTATCTTAGTTAATAAGTTACTACTGCAGCAAAGCTAGAAGACAACACACCTCAGTAAAAATCAAATTTATCCTAATTCTAGAACAAATTTGCGTGCTCAGCACAATTGGTGGACAAATTTGCTAATGAAATTACATGGGAATCTCTCAACATCAATCAAGTTAAATTACATATAAAAATAAGAAAGTAACTCCTCAACATCCTATAAGAGTTCTATAATGACTGGTATTTTTTATACAAATCACTAAAATTCTGACGTGACCTTTGAAGAAAGGAAAATGCACGAAAAAAATTTTAAAAACTAGCATCATCTTGGAAAGCTGCTAGGAAGCAAAGGAAAGGCAAAAGGGGAGGGGGCAGCACAATAAACAATCATAATCTGCACACCTGACAAAAGTGTGTATATCAATCAAGGCTACATATATCCAGGGCTACCTATATAGTACTTAAAAGATCAACCCCATTAAAGCATGCTTGCATGGTATCAGATGTGGCAAAACTGCTTAAAGAATTAAGCAACAGATTTTTAATATCAGAGTAAAAAGCTGAAAGATGAAGTGCATGAATGTAATAGGAAAGAAAAAACATCCCCCTCTTCTGGCCTAAGAGTGAATTACAGTAAATTCAATGCAGCTCACCAAAATCAATAGAATAAAGTGTTTTACCAGTCTTCTGGTTTTGCCAGGGTGTTGTGTTCCAAATAAACCAAATAAACACTTAGAAAAATAATGCCAGAATGAGATCCATTACTTACGACAAGGGAACAATGATGAGATAGGGGCCATTGAGTCTCTTGTGCTCCATCAGGTAAGTGATGAGAGCAATAGTCTGTATTGTCTTCCCTAGTCCCATTTCATCAGCTAAAATTCCATTCAGATTGTTATTATAAAGAGAAACCATCCATTCCAGTCCCTGGAGCTGAAATAAAAGTTAAAGCTTCAGTTATTTAAATACCACAAAAATAATTAATAATAAATCAGTATTATGGAACTAATGCTCTGCTGTCTACTTACAAGTTGGATTTCCTTTAGTATATGCATGGGGACCCCTGGCTATCTTTACATGGAAATCATCATTCCTGTTTAAAACACTCTGTAAGATGAAGTCAGGTTTCATGTAGAAAAGTTTAATACTGCACACAATGCAACAGAGGCACTCACAGTAAGGCTCATAAACACCACTGCCAGTATTTGCTCCTCAATTTCAACACTCTCAAATGCTAAAACTTTCTGTGTGTATTTCATGACATTTGCCTGTGCCAATTGAAATCTTTCAGAACCAAACTCGTCAGCACAAACCACAAAGCCTCACACTTGCCAGCTATATCACTGGTATGCTAACGCTCTTGTAGCACATATGCACTTAGTATCTGTCGTCCAAAACTCACTGTCAGAGCACGCCACCTTTGTCCAAATATGCCTTGTTATAAAATTCCAGAGCTGGAAGGAAGCCAGAGTTCTGCAGCTTAGCAATGTCTAAATAACAGGACTTCACACTCCAAGGAATACCGCTAGGGAGCACTATTCTTTTGTCAGACAGATTTCCACATGTGTGTATCACATTACTGATGGATGTGTGAAGTTTCTGCTTCTCATATCCTGAGTTTTGGTGTGTCTGATGAATGGTGAGAGCAAGAAATTAGGTGGCCTGAGAAAGTTCACTCTCGAAGCAATCGTCTGTTCTCCTTGCAAGACAGTATCCAAAATAAAGTTGCCAACTTACTGCCTTTACATATATATGGACCGATTCGTATTTACTATTAAGTCATCAAGAGCTGACTGGAATTTGTACTGTCACTGTATGTACTACCAACAAAGTCACTTCAGAATTGAGAAGTGGAAAGCTATCTTGTCTGCATCATTATTCTTTATGTAGAGGGATATATACACACACAAACAATGTTCTGACTAGAGAAAAGTTGCAGGGTGTTGGAGTTAACTAGAAAGTTGTACGATAGCAGAAGTAGAAAGAAAGCAGAAGTAGCAGAAAATATGCGTCAAGGACATTTTCAATCACACATTAATCTATCTTATATCAAAATACCGAAGTTCTTGGTTACTAAATCCAGTGAAAGTCTGTGAAGAACATGTGAACCAACCTTCACAGCAAAATGTTTTTTGTATTTTCAAGTTATATCTATCACAGCCCTGAAATATTAGGACCTTAATTACAAAAATAAAATTCTAAACTTTTAACTATCGGAAGAAGGAAAATACTGTTAATCCACCATAAATTAGAACAGTTAGAAACCAAACTACAGGTCAATGAGAAGGATACCAAAACTAAAATATTATTCACCTGCAATCAAGAAAAGGCAGAGGTATCTGTAGAATGTTTGTATCATTCAAGCAGTATGCATGCAACAATATCTGTGGCAAGTGTTATTGTTTACACTTACAAATTCTAACCTATTGTTATTGTTATCCTTTGTATTTTTCAAGAAACGTTCACTTTGCCATTTGAAATATCACACTGAAATGTTGGTCATAATTCCAAGTTTTATGTATTTCATTGTTTTCAAGATTTCTCACCTGATAATGTTTTAATGTGCCATTAATAAGAAGGGAAGACTGCTTTTCCACCCTTTCGGTGATTGCATGAGCCACAGTGTAGTAGGACTGAGACCCTCTGGCGCTATATTGCATGCTATATTCATCATCCACATCTTGTTTGGCTGTCCTGAAAGTAGAAAAAAACCTCGAATGAATTCCTACAAACAAGTATTTTTTTTACTACAGCTCATATACATACGTCTAAAGAAACAGTTCAAGTCCTCAGCTGTGAGTGAGGTGAGTACACCAAAGGGTGCAAGATTATAAAGAGCACACAATTAAATGATCATATTCCTTCTCCTGCAGGTATTTATACAAGAGAAGTACAAAAAATCACTAATCTAGAGAAAGCTACTCTTGTGAAATGCCACTGTAAGAAATCATAGTTTGTAATAAACAGCACTTAAGAAAGACTCACTCAATGATTTGCTTCGCATCTTTCTCAGAAACTTCCTCACTGTTAGGATCCAGGACTATCTTCTCATCTGTTTCTAATTTGCTTGATTCTTCTTCTTCATCCTATAGAATACAGCAAAATAACAGAAGTGATGGGATGTTTAATGTGTTCCTCAGTCATACTTTCAACTGGCATTCTCATACTGGTAGCTTCAATTGACAAAATTATTAATTTTTGACATATATTAACCAGAAGGAAGTCATAATACTTTGAAATACAAATTTCCCCCTCTTAATGATCTTACTTTCCAAAGGCTTTCTCTGATTACCATATTCATGGAGAGCATTCCAATACCATATTCATTTTCATGTTGTATTCTAGACGTGTGATAAATTAATAAGGCTTAAAAAACTGCCAAGTACTACTGATTTAGGCATCTAGTTTCTTGATTTTTTAAAACCAGTTATTCTTACTCTTTCTGAAATAACTTGTCCTTTGTCTACATTTGCAGCAGATAGCAAACAACTTAAAATCCCACTAAGTGGGACGCTAAAATCTGTCAGGCATCATGCCCTCTTCTCCTAAACTAATAGGCATGTAGAATTACCAGAAATTACACCTACAAACACACACCATGACCTCATACAATCCAACCAGTTTCAGTGGTAATTTCATATAGCTGTGTAAAGACTGCTAAACTTAGGGGATCTGAGTACTACACCTAGTTCTGCTACCAGGATGTTGATTGAGCATCGTCCTTCTCTATTCCTCAGTTCTGTTCCCATTTAGAAAGTACTGATGGGAAAATGCTAAGCACGTATTACTGTTCATTATTCATAGTACGTAATATGATAACCCTGCAAGGCTGAAATCTTAATTATAAGATTCTTTTTAGAAATTTTGTAACAACAGTATTTAAATTACCGTCCAAATATTGAATCAAATAAGCCTACCCTGAAAAATCTGAATATAAATCTCTGGCATAATCCCTAACATTTTAAAAAACATAATATATAAGTAGTAGCCATGTTATTTTATTGCCTATAAAACCTTGCATAAACCAATGCATAAACCTTGAAGATGTTAATTTCATTCAGCACAAAGCCACAATGCAGTGTTTTCTGAGATGTATTTTAAAACAGGAACATGCTTAATTCTCTGGTTCATTACTATAAATAATCAGACTAAAATACTTACTCTTCCTAACCACCATTATCAGTTAGGCACTTACAGTATATATAAAGAACAACTGCTATAAATCAAGAACTACAGAATCAGTTAATATTCCTGTTTGTACTAGTCTTAAAGCAACCACACATCTGCCATCACTTCCCCTCTGTTCATTATGAAGAAGGGGAAATTTAAATATGAAATAAGCACTTGTTTTTTACTGTATTGTCACAGTATTTATTTTTAAAGATACATACCTCCTCTTCATATTCAGAACCACTTTCATCTTCACTGTCTGATCTGGGAGCAACTTCATAGCTGTACAAATATGACAGAAAGATTTTGAATTACAGTTAAAAGGAGGAGGTAAAAGGTTTAATACATCTCCTACTCAGCTTACATACAATAAATTAAAACAAGAATAGACCTCGTAAACAAGAAAGGAAGTACAACATGAAAAATATGAATGCAAATAGAAAAAACAGTCTACTTGGTATAGTAACTACTTACCCAGGGTTCATTTCCAGCCAAGCATCCAACTGACTTGCTTTGGGTGCTTCTGGTCCAAGAAGAACTTTGCCTGTTTCAGTGTGAGTCACTTTGACTGGAAGGTCACTCATCTGACTGCTCTCATCTATGGGCTAAAAATTCAAGAGACATTTTACACTAAAAGGAAACTGAGCTTCTCTTACATAATAAAAAGAACTAACAGCACTATCAAAACTCCAACTATGAACAACCAGAGAAGTTTTGTTACTAGTTGCCACCCTTTCCCACTAAATGAACACTGAGTCACATTATTTTTGTGTGTAAACTGTACTACGCAACATCCACAAATGTATCCCAAGTAAATTAACAAGAACAGCATGGAAAAGAATACACCATTGGTTTTTGTGAATCAAGACATAAGGTATGTATTCTTATAGGCATTAAATCCTGTTATTTATACCAACAGACATCTGTAACAAAATACATAAAGTGACCTTATGGTTTTTTTTTTTTGAGAAATAAGAATCAAATAATTCCATTAGCTTTCTAAGTAAAAGTCTGTTTTAAAGATTTACTGTCCTAACTTCTTCAAACTAAACTGTAAGAACAAAATCTCTTACTTATTTGTGTTGTAACAAAACTAGAATACTTTGTTGTAACAAAATTATAATCACTCTTTTTTATTTCTTTGCTCTGTTTAATAACAGATTTTTTTACTTCAAAAACTTCTTGCCTTCTAAAACTGTTTCTAACCAATAATATTTTCCAAATAGATACAAATGAGCATGAAAAACTAATTATGAACTGTTCTAAAAACAGTGACTAGACAGAGTGCAAAACTTAGCCGATTTCCATTAATACTGAAGTTACAGGAATGTTATGTGCATTTTTCTTGTGCAAATACAAATATATTAAAGTACTTTACTGTAACTCTAATTGCATTAGCAGAACTATCACTTTCAAGTATAAAAAGAGAGCAGAAGTAAAACAATAAATACAATTCTAAAGTCATTATATAAAAATTAAACGGAATAGAAAAATTGCACTAAGAGAAGAGCTTTGAATGAGGCAGCATATGCTCTGCTACTTAATTAATGATGTTATCTGAAGAATGACACAGAAAAATTACTCATTTCCATTTGCTTTTGAAGAAGAAAGAACTTTCAGATGTCTTAATCCATCATAACACTGTACTCTGTCCTGTGGCTGAAAGGTAATTACATGCAATGTCAACAATGTATTTTTCGTAAAGATGAGAAGATGGATTTTATGGTGTTTATGAGCTCAAACTAGAAAGTAAGTAGTCTTTATACAGACTGCAAGAAAAATATTTCTTGTAAACACATTACAAAACTGAGAAGCAGACTTCATCATGCTCAGTGATAGACTGGATATGCTGTTTGTTTTAGTCTATGATTTTAGGAATAGTGAGAGGCTAGCATAAATGTTAACCTAGGTAATTATAATTTCTGTTCATAAAAACAGCTCCTAGAACAGCTGTCATTGTAACTGTTTTCAAAGTTATAGCCATGACACACAATCCAGAGTAATCACTGGAAAGTTGTTTTGGTTGTTTTTTTAACCAAAAACAGAGAAGAAGAAAAAAGCAACAGTTTGTAAAAATTCATACCTCTCCATCAGGACCAAGACCAGATGCCATTCCTTCTGCATTCTCTTCAGCTTTCTACAACAAATGAAGTGATGAATACTATGGTCAGATTAAAAGTACAGAAAGAACACATTATATGATACAAATATTTTGGATCACGAATATATTTAACTTATTTGTGAATAGCCTGGGATTCAAGTTATTGAAGGAGTGGATGGATATAGACAGAGAGAGGCCCAGAGCAACTAACACAAAAAGCATTTACCTGTGTAAGGAGGGTACCTAGTCACCTCAGTCAATAATACAAATCTGCATATAAGAAGTGACTGGCTGGCCCACTCAATTTCTACTTCAGACCTGAAGCTTACTTGCTTATAGGTTATTCTAATGCAAATAAACCAGTAAATTATTTTCATACGATTTACTATTAATTTCCTCCAAACTGCTTTAATCTTCATTTTAAAGGTGTCAGCAGGCATCACAGATTGCATATTCATGCAAAGCACTTTTATCTTGGGTGTGTATTTCAGTTTCTTTTTTGTCTGACAACCAACTAGAAGGAGAGTATTTTCTCAGTTCTTTGTACTGTATTCCAATTGTGTGTAGACCTTATTCAAACCAGAAACAAAAGGAATCCTGGAGCTCTTCACCGGAGAAAGCTATATTTTTTTTTCTCTCCATGCACCAACCTCAGAAATGAGCAGTATATTTCTCAAGGCTTACCCTCATTTACCTTACTTAAAAATGTCAGCACAGTATGAAGAAAAATTAAAGACATATAGTTTGCTTCTGCATTCAAACTTCCCTAAACAATTCTGAGCAAGAAAGGGCATTTTACAGCTTATCCTTATGTCACACTGCTGATTTTTTAGTACTACAGCAAAATATTACTTTGGATACTAATGTAAAGAGAATAGACTAAAAAGAAGTGATCTCTTAAATTGTTTTAGAGATACAAAACTTCCAAGTATTATTAAAATGTGTGATAAAAAAAAGTACAGACCATCAAGTTACTCCTTTTTTTGTTCGAGAAGTATACTTGAGGAATAGCTGCACTTTTCAAGATTGATATAATCCTTAATATCTGTTTCACATCATACTTCAGCTTTTTTCTTTGCCATTAAATTCCATTATCTAAAGCATGTACTTGAAATGAACATGTAGCAGCTGATGCTTAGTAGGAACAGCTACAATACAAGCTTCAAGGCTGTCTGCTTGTGCATTTCTGGGCAGCAGGTATGACTGCTGACAAAGAAAGAAATTGTACCAGAAGTGAGGATGTTAAATAAACAGAAGGCAGGATAAGTTATGAAAACACATATCTAGTCTTGGCTGAACACTACATTGACTGAGGATACTTTTTCCCTAGATGAACCAGAGCTGGGATCCGTTCTTTTACACTAGAGAATACTGTCTAATACATAAAGATTATTACAGATAGCTACAGGCAATGGAAAAGAACCTTGCAACTCAAATCACAGAAAAGCAGTAAGCATCAGTGCTGTTCACTGTGCAAAAATCACAACCTGCTATGAGAACATTTATAACCTGTAGTTAAAAACAATTTTGGAAATTCAGAAGAACGTATTACAAAGAAAAGAAATGTTAATAATGACAGACATATTGCACTTGTATTTTAGACCATGGAAACAGATCTTTAATGTTGACAATTTAATCCTTGAATTGGAGAAATCCCAATACTAAAAAGCAGGAAGTCACATTTTGTTTATTCTCTGCATAATTACAGGAAAAACTATTAAAAATAAAGTGAAAAGCTGCACAGCAAGTTGAACTAGTCTATGAGATGAAAATTTCATATGGAACATTTTTTCTTATCCATGACTACAGTGGGAAGCTAGAGACAGAAAACACAAAGAGAGGAAAGTTAAAGAAACAAACAAGGAAAATCTATCATGAAGATCACAGAAACTGTATCCCAGAGAAAGAACGGACTAATCTCAAATTTTATTCTAATAAGAATATAATGTTCACTTGGATATTCTATAATGAGTCTGATAAAGATTATTTCTTCACCATTAATTTCCTCAGTGCCATTTCTAGGAGAAAATCCTAAGAATGCTCTTTTCTCATTTTTCTGTAAGTACTAAACATTAACTACAGGTATTAGTAGATTAAACATTAATATGGATTACAGAACACAAAAACCTAAGAACTGAAAGTGTATGACTTGAGAAATAGACACAGTACCCACTAATTGCAATTTCTTCCACAGCCATGCAATGAAAAATTCATATTATTCTAGATTAAAATAAAGGGTAATACTTGCGTGAACTCCTACTTCTTTCACAGATGAACGAAAGATAGCTGGAAAGTAGTTAATTACAAACAAAAAGATGCAGAGGTCCAAGACATAGCAAAGATTTTTTTAAACTTTTTTTGCTGATCTTCCCTTAGGTTTTAGGGTGGGATATATATAAACACTGAATATTTACAGGACATATTTCCTTTCAACTTCAGGGATAGACAATGTCTTTAACTGGCATGGCCAGCAGATAACGCTGTTTCTCATACAAACTCAGGCTAAACTGACATAGAGAAACATATCACACATGTGGACAGTTAAAGGAATATGTATTTATTTACATTATTGAAGCGATGCAGTTACTTCATGTGCTGTCTGAATAATGATTACCTCTACTGTATTATATTCATTAAATCAGGCCTGTTCTCACAGTTAATACAGGCCACCAACCCCATTCAAATTACATTTTCATTACGTAGAAGGGTTATTGTTCCTATGTTAAGAAGATACTCTCAGGAACAGAGGTTTTTCTGAGAGCAGGAGAAAACATGTACTATTTTTTAGGCCATTAATGTCCAAGATAAGTATTTTTTCTATGCTGGTTGTTTTTAGCATATTTCCAGTACAGTTAGGAAACCCTATAAACATAATACTTGTATTTGTAGCAGTAATTAGTAGCAAACCAGGCATGGAAATGGATTATAAAAATCCTCTTATACATTCTGCAAGAGATGAAAGGTACTCTGTGGTTGTAAAAAATGACAAATCATCCCTCAATCACTGTTTCACACATGGAATTATTTTTTTGAAAACTTCACTGTTCAATTTCAACGACTTTCTCTTGCAGGGTAAAACATTTCATATGAAGAGAAGTAATCTTGGAAAGTTTCAATTAAAGGTTAAAAATGTACAATGAACAACACTACTGGCAAAATGCCCATTTACTATAATAAACCTAGCCAAGCTTCTTAGCCATTTTTAACGGTCCTAACAAAATGGACTGAGCCAAGTGTATAATGTGGAAATCTAAAATAGGTGCCCTGGATGAGAGAGCTACACAAACCAGGCTTTTGCCATCTTCTTCACAATGTATTTTGATACACTGCACTCCTTTTGGGTACATTAATCTTAACTTACACATCTGTCCCAATTTTACCTGTACAAAGTTTGTGAGCAAATTAGTGTTATGAGGAGATTAACAGCTGAAAATTTTATAATCCTGCCTCCTTATCACCTTCTTCTGAGTTAATAAAATCATATATATATATTTCAATAGATTGAGATGAGTTCCATCATCCTCAGGAATTTGGTAGTGTAGATGTTTTAGACACTCTGGTGCATGTATGACAATCGGGCATCACCAAATTTAACAACATTTAAATTGCATCTGAAGAAAAAATGGCTTAAAATACCAGCTGTAACTACTTGCCTTCTTTCTTCTCCTTCGCTTCTTCTTCTCTTTGGCTGCTTGTGCCTGTTTATGCTCCCATACCAGGTTAGTCAAGTTAGCCACATACTCATCTGTCTGCTGCAACAGGTAGGCCAGGCGTCTGTCTTTCTTTTGATCAATCAGCTTACGGTAGCCTTCTTCATCTTCAGCCTAGTGAACAAAAGAGATGTCAGCCATGACAGTAACAACAGTGAACGCACACCATCCAGCTCCTTTGTCAATAATGAAGTGTTATCTTAGGTTGTTATGATCTGCACAGAGGAGTGGCTATATGGATCGTCATTGGACGATCAGGCCCAGGCAGTCATGTATTTGTATCAATATGTCACAGCATCGGAGGGGTTGGCAAGGATCTTAAAAGATCATCTAGTTCAAATTCCCCTGCCATGGGCAGGGATAGCGTCCACTAGACCACATTGCTCAAAACCAAATCCAACCTGGCCTTTAACACTTCTAGGCATGGGGCATCCACAGCTTTTCTGAGCAGCCTATACTAGTGCCTCACCACTCTCACAGTAAAGTAATTTCTTTCCAATACCTACTCTAATCAGACTTCCATGGAACCACAGAATCATTATTAACGTTGGAAGACCCCAAAGACATCAAGTCCAACCTTGCCTGGGCCTGGGGGACACTGCCAGGCCCCCCAGTTAACCATGTCATCAAGCATCACATCCACATGTCTTCTGAACTTCCCCAGGCAGCCTGTTTCAATGCTTGACAACCCTTTTAGTGAAGTACTTCCCTCAATGTAAAATCTGATCTAAACCTTCCCTGGCACAACATGAGACCATTTCTGCTTGTCCTATGGCTTGTTACCTGGGAAAAGAAACTGACCCCCACCTTGCTACTATCCCCTTTCAGATAGCTATACAGAGCAATGAGGGCTTCTCTGAGCCTGCTTTTCTCCAGGCTAAACAACTCCAGCTCCCTCCGCTGCTCCTCACAGGACTTGTGCTCCAGACCCTTCACCAGCTCCACTGTCCTTCTCTGGATAGGCTCCAGCACCTCAGTGTCCTTCTTGGAGTGGGGTCACAAAACTGAACACAGGATTTGAGGTGTGGCCTCCCCAGTGCTGAGTACCGGGGGACAATCCCTGCCCTGCTCCTGCTGGCCACACCATTGCTGGAACAGGCCAGGATGCCATTGGCCTTCTTGGCCACCTGGGCACTGCTGGCTCATGTTCAGCTGCTGTCAGCAGCACCCCCAGCTCCTTTTCCTGTGGCAGCTTTGCAGCCACTCTGCCCCAGCCTGTGGCACTGCCTGGGGTTGTTATGACCCAAGGGCAGGGCCTAGCACTTTGCCATTTTATAATGGAACTTTGTCATTTCACTGGCTTCAGCTTTTGATGTACACCATGATATGATTGGCTTTCTGGTCTGCAAGTGCAAATTGCTGGGTCCTGCTCACTTTGTCATCCCCCAATACACCCAAAATCCCTCACTGAAAGGTGTCAGAAAGTCATACTTTATCTGAAGACAGTATGAAGAGCCATATCACAGGAGTCTATCTTGCATCACGTTTTTAACACGTCTATCAGTGACATAGAGGAAGGGATGGAGGGCACATCAGTCAAGTCTGCAGAGGACATGAAACCAGGGGATATGCTCAAGGGTGGGGCTGCACCTTGGAAGGACTGAGCTGTGCCATTTCTGATGTTCAGAGGTTTTCAAGACAGGACTGAAAAAAGCCTTGAGCATCCTGTTTTGAACTCAGTGTTAACACTTCTGGAAGGTGGTTCAACTAGAGAGCTCCCTGACAAGGCTGAATGACTCTGAGATAGGGATTTTACACATTTCCTACTCTCATGGACTAACAACTGGAAAAATCTGCAGTAGTTATGACCTGCAGTGGAGGAAAAAAATAAATCAATACTATGTTAGGCAGATTGAATATCCTGAAACAGAGATGTTAAGTCTCCCACAGAGATGACTTTTCGAAGACATGAAGTGCAGGCAGTTTACCATGAAGAAGAACACAGGAACTGGACATAAAAATACATTCAGTCCTTTTTCCAGTAAGAATAAAGATAATTTTCTTCTAGATGTCATGTGAATTTTTTTTGTTACACCTATGTATCACTATTCTACTCTGGTTTTATTTCATCTCAGATAGAGTTCACTATCAGAAACAGGATTCACCAGATAAACCCTGTCTCTGAGTCATCCTGGCAACTCCTGCATCCTCATCATACCATGTAACTGTGTTGGACATACAATTAATATTATTCTCATGTGCTGTAACAATGTAATACAGAATGTCAGAAAAATTCAAAAAAGCAGAAGAGGTGCCTGTCTCAAATTTGGCTGAAACAACAAATTAAGGAAGTTTACAGTGCCTTATAAAAACCAAACATAAGTAAGAAATACTTTAAAGATGATTACTTTAAAATACAGCACTCTGGGAGTTTCCTGCTTTTCTAGAGACACCAGAATGGCATACAGTTAGAAAGAATAGCTAAAATGTTCAAATTGAGCTTGAAAAATTCCATTCTTATGTTCAACCCATCAATGCTCAAACCCTGAGTTTTCAGGAAAAGGTAAATTATCATTACCATTGTTACTGTTGTTGTTTTTATTGCTTCTAACGTTACTGAATACACAGTTTGTGCAATCTAGCCAAAGTACTTCTTTTATACATTTAAGCTTATCTTGACAGTATCTTTTTAAATCATTTAAATTTTTACATGTCCATTTTTGCACTACATATACATAATGCTACTAATAAGCTGTAGCACAATCACCATTTCTAATCATAGTAAATTAAGAGAAATTTATGGAAAGAACTCAGTATTCCTTAAAAGACAGGCAAAAAGTTTTAGAGATGGCACATTTTCATAGACCATGGCAAGCATCTGAAAGGAGATGATGTTTTGAAAAAAACCACTAGTACACCTCTGTGAATTCCAAATTTACCACAACTAGACTAAAACTAAATAGGCAAAGTAACTCCCATTAAAAAACCACAGAGATTGGTTTTGAGAAGGATTTAATTGAGCAGTAGGTGCAAAACCCTAAACTGAAAATGCCTATGACATTCTGTATGTATGGTAAGAGCTTAAACAGTCTTGGTGAGGTGTTCCAGGAAAAAGTATTGATAATCTAGAAGCACTGATATCCTGTTCCATTTCTGGACATTCAAATCTACTTTGTACTTTTCGGCATTTCTCATTACTTATCACACTGCATGTTCAATTTGACTTAAGCCGACCCTCACAATATACAAAGTTTTTCCCAAATGTCAATATTGCTTTTATTTAAAATCAGCTCCTTTTTTGCTAATAACATTTTTACAAGCTAGGTTAGACAAACTGCTGATGGTTATCTCCAATTTTAAAAAAGTTCCATAATACTAATTACTAGGTAATTTTAAGAAATGCTTTAGGGCCTACATATTTGTTACTCTCTTATGCAAGTTCTTAATTTACACTTTACATAAGCTTTCATTTCCAAGTTTATATCATTGTTATACTTAATCTTTTCTGTGTTTCATTTAGTGATTTTTAAAACAAAACTGTTCAGCCCATGTTCATGGTGGGGATAGATTCTGCACAGGAACGAGCATTTACATCTACACTTCTATCAGATACTTACTGCTTTTTGCCAGCAAGTTACAAAGTAAGCTCACTCTGTGTTGGTGAAATACTAAGAAAATGCTAAGATAGAGCTAACCAATGTCTTGAAGAATTTCTTCTACCCCAAGTCACTGACATACGTACACACTGATCTGTCTACACTTTGAATTCCAGAATTATTTAACCCCTGAAATGTACACAGTTACCTGACTCGTCCCACAGCATTCTGAAGAGATATGATTATACATAAATCCATTTACTCTGTTCTTAGAATAATACAGCTGATACTATGAGGGTACAGGAAGGAAAAACCATTAAATGGTAAGGTGTATGATCTGAAGCATTAAATGGGTAGAACTGACTACTATTCATTCTAAAAATACATGCATTACTACTATTAGTTAGGTACTTTCATACGTGGAATCAACTGTATGTAAAAATTGTGGAGTAATGCCATCAAGAAGTTAATCATCTGTAATCTTCAAAATTATAAACCTAGAAATAAACCAAAGTCCATTATTTATAAAATGGACCAATAGCCCTGCAATTATACAAAAGTGTTAACATATGAAGTTAGTAAGATTAAGTTGCTGTTACTCCGAAGTGGCTGTGCTAAATTTTCATGCTAGTAAAAAACCCAAAAATACTCCTGTAAAAAAACCTTAAAAAAGAAGGAGGTATAGGTTGAATTCAATAGTATCACTCTACCATTAACAGAAAGATATATAACAAAATGTAGTAGTTTTGGATTTATATTCTTTTCATTACTGAGTACTTCCCAAAGGAAACACATGGTAGTGGCTGAGATAGTATATAATCATATTAAAAGGATAAAGTACATAACTTTAACTAAAATAACCATATTCCTTCTCTACTCCTTACCATTAGTCTCCTCATTCTTTCTTTCTCAATTCTCTCAGTTTCTTTTTTCTGTTCACGTTCAGTGTTGGCATGCCAAGTTGCCACAGCTTTAGAAAGTTTCTGAATTTTCCCAGCAACTGACCGGTGGTACTCTTTAAAATCTTTAGCATGTTGCAATATGCTGTTCAGGTATTCCTAGAAAGAGAACCAAGTTAGTGCAGGCACTCTGATACAGCAAGTATTGAAAATCAGGAATGCAGGAGTTCTAATCTTAACGTCTTCCAATTACTTATCACATCATTTGGAGTTTTTTAATCAGAAAAACTTCAAAGGTAAATAAAGTATGCAAAAGACAAGATCTGCACAGCAAAGCACGGTGCGTTTCTGTCATGGGGCAAACACCTAATAATAATAACTTAAAATACCTGGTGCTTCTGCCTACGCTTCCTCTCCTGTTCTATCTTCTGCTGTTTTTCAAGCTTTTCTGTCATACGAGCCTCTCTCAGAGTCTGGCGCTTGCTTCGTTTGTAGGCTTTGGAGTTCAGTGCTGTCTCCAGTGTTGTGTCACGACGCATGCAGGCTACTACCTCTTGCCTTAACTACCAGTGGAGGGAGGGAAAATAAACACTCAAAAAACTGTAACAGCTCTTAATAGAACAACTTTAAACACTGTTATGGCAGAGTAAAAAAGTAAACACTTCAAAATTTATCCCCATCTTCTCTTCCATTTTCATTATAGTGTAAAGACACAGCGTTGATACAGTTGCAACAGCTACATCTGCTACCCTAAACAAAACTTAAACCTTCACAGAACGGTCAAAAGCGTTAATCATTTTCAATCATAATTTCTTCCCTCTTTACAAGATGCTGGTAACAACTGTCCTGATGCAGTAAAACAGGTCAGCCAACATGTTACACCATCAAAATAAAATGCAAATGAACCACATACATAACATGTTTTCTAGTGCTGGACCTAAACATAACCAAAAACTTGTTTCACTGCCAGCTGTACAAAGACAGGCGAGAAAGGTAAATGTTAAGAACTTGGAACATTATTGCCACAGTCCCAGCAGTAGAGCAGGGAGAGCCTGCTGTTTTTCATCTGACCTCTGACAAAACTTCATTACAAAGGAGTGCCAAGCATAGAAAGGAAGGAAGACTTGGACACCATGGCACAACTCCTGCCAGGAAGTATTTTGCTTGACCTGCCAAATTTTATCTTTGTTCTTCCAAACTAGCTGTAAAAGCCAATGGCAAGAGGCCCATAACAGTCTGGCAGATTCCTTTTCTGAAATTAATTTGCTGATACAGGCACTCAACATTCAACTTAAATCATTTGTATGATCCTGTTATATTTCATTTTCAAAGCCTGTGCCATAGCTGAAGTCCCAAAAACAGATCACAGAAAATACCACACTAAACACCAACAGACTGTTGTTTGTTTTTTTTTAAAGGGATTAATGGAAATACTAATTATGTCCAGAAAGAGGTGTCTGTTGAGAAGATCTGTGCTGAAAAATCAGCTTGCAATCCGTCCAGCACTTATTCTGTCTTTGTACCAATGCCATGTTCATTTCAAAAGACACAGTTTATGGTCACATGCTACACTGGAAGATTAAGCAAAGAGCAAAAGTAACACCTGCACATTTTTATTACCAAAACAAAATAAAATCTACCATTTCCATTACTTGCTTGTTGGCTACATTAGCTCTCCTGCAGGATCTGCTTACACTTTACACTCATGTAAAATCTCTTTCCAGTTTACTCTTTGCTGCATTAACATGTTTGCTTGTGACTGCTATGAAAATTTTCCTCAAGTAAATGGCATTACCTGGCGTTGGAAGTTCAGTAACCTAAGTGCTTTCAATTCCACTGTAGCTTTGGTTCGCAGATCAGGCGGCAGAGAACCAGGCAAGTTCTCCAGTTCCTGGATTCTGTGAGCAATTCGAGCCTGAAGTCTACAAAACCAGAAAACTGGGTAAGACACCACAAGAAATCTGTAAGGCATTACTAAAAATTACATAGTAAAAACAGCCAGTTTAACTCAGGCATTTACATGTCTTTTTCTGGGTTTAAGTTTTGAGATGACACTGGGTATCTTTTTCCACTTTGAAAATAAATTATCAAGTGATCAAAAATGTCCCTTGGCTTTTCTTTTCAACTAAAACTAGTTATGTGAAAATAAATATGGGAATTCTATTTTATACATACTATTCAGGATTCTGCTTTCAAGCTTCTTTAATGGGTGTTATTTTTATACAGTGTAGCCAGTGATGACATAGACCATACTTCCCTTACTATCTGGAATGCTACTTCATTATTTTATTGACAAAGTAAGTCTGTTCATAAAGTACTCACAGCTATATAGCTGCTACTGTAAATCAAATTCTATTTCACTCTTCCTTTAGAAGCTCATTTATCATTCATTTACAAATGCAAGAGAGAAAGAGGGAGTAATAGACAAGACAGGCAGAACTTGATTTTTTCCAATTTTAATATCACCAGAAGAATTCTAAAGTTCCTGGAACAACAAATAGGATGCAATGCTGCATTACTGGAGACGACTATATTTAAGAGTGTAAAAAATGGAAGCAGAATTAGGTAAGTAATGTTTGTCATACAGAAGGAAAAGCAAATAAAGAAGAGTTATTTCTTAACTAGATAAAGTTTCATTAAAAGCTGAAAATACTTGTCTCAGTCCAGAAAAGTTCAATATTCCTGTAGAAAAAGTCTTCATTCAAAAAATGACACTGACTTATTTTGCTATTTTCAGTTTATAAACTACACTAAAAAAAGTTCACATTTTGCACAACTGGGCATTCCAGCTAGTAAGAAGATATTTTAGTTCACCTAAGGATGCAAAATCTTGAGAATTAAGTGGTTTCTTGGAGAGATGTACTAGCTAGTATACATTCACACAAAAAACAGCCAAGCTGTCCTAAATCGTATGCTCTACCTGTTGCTTACCCACAAATGGATGCAATCCTGCATCACAATGATTATTTACTCTTTTTCCCTTCCCAAACAGCTGCAGTGTGTCTCCTGAAATGATCGCCTACAAAACAGTTATAGCCAAACCCCAGTTTCCCTGACTTTAATGAAACCTTAAGGGAGCAGTCACAACCTTTCCAAACCTTTCTTTTGAGCTGTGAACTTATTAAAGCAACTGAATATTGAACGTGTTTTCAATTTCTTTTTACATTCTTGCTAGCAATGATTGTTCCTTCTTTTACTGAGGATGAGTTAATCTAGGTTCTCCCTGACATACCTTATGGTTTTAGCTAACTAACTGTAAGAGTCACTTCCAAACAAACATGAAGTGAAGTGCTGACTTCTTAGCTCTCTCAGAACTGTGTTTTTCATTTAAATTCAGGTATGAAACATACACAAGTAAGTGCTGTCATGAAAGTTTACACAATAGAAGTTCAAGCAATTGCCAAAGGTAGGTTGGTCTCTACATTTCTAAAATTCAAAATTTGTAACAAAAATCCAAAATACACGTTCCTTGAGATATGTCCAAACATAATCAAAGCTCATAGAATGTGCTTATTGTGTCCCATTGTCACATTATGCACTCCACATTTCACAGCTAATAATTTTTTTCCAACCTGAGTTTATATAAGAAGCAGATTAGAAACAAATGCACATGAAATTTTATTTTTAAATTACACTGCAGATCAGTATGTCCAGGATAAGTTTTCCTTAAACTATTTTCCTTTGTATGCTGAAAAGCACTGAGCTACAAACAATGATAGTTCAAGGCTTTGGTGGGTTATTGCCGTTCCTTTAATAACCCAGACAGAGGAAAGGAATAGGAAAAAAAACAGCAATATTTCTAAGTCAGTAGAGATATGACCTCAGAAAACTGTTATTGTAAATCAGATCAGTTCTCTATTTAAAAAAAGTCTAGAAGAAAAAGACATTGAAATAGTAAAAATCTACAGTACCCACATGGAAGAATAAAGAAAATGACAACCAGATGAATTACATATGAACCAAAAAAACAAAAAATAACCCCAAAAAACCAAATGAAAGCAAAGCCAACAAACAAACAAAAACAAACCAAACAACCCCTACATTATGAAGTTTAATTTCATAGTCTCATACTATTTATATGTATGGTCTATGGTACTAATAGAGTAATGGTAATAATGTTTTCTGCAGTAATCAGTAGGATTTTTTTGAAGAATTCCAACTCAAGGGAATCGAAGAACTGTTTGAGCTATCACCACAGACACCTTCTAGACTTTAAAGGAAGTGATCACAGTTTGTTGTACTGCTGCTATTTTCATGGAACAATGCTAACAGCTGTTAATTAAAGAGAATCCAAGGAAAAAGTTTTCTTTTAGATCTTTTTAGAATCACTTGAAGTATATAATCTCACCATGTAAAGTATGCAATCAATTAATCTTCGAAGTTCAGCAATTTACCTTCATGCAGAAAAGTGGACACTGAATGTATGTAGAGATCTGTTTGCAAAGTAAGTGAGGCACACCCACTCCTCACTAACACAGGTCAACAGCAGAGGTTATAGTTGTATAATCAAACCTCTCTGGCATGGATGCCATGCAGTAACGAAGACATCTAAGAAGATACTTTGCAGATAGCAGAAAGAAACTACATACAATCTGCAGGACATTACCGAGTGTATTATTTTTTAATATGCAATGAGAATGAGAAGGTGGAAAAAGCCTTTCAATGTAATAGAACAACTTTAAATTACAGGCATTATTATTTTTAAGACAGATATTCAGTGATACTAAAAAGCAGCACTTCATTTTGAGGAAAGTATTAAGGAGAGTTTTATAAAAACGTGTATGGGATTTGTGTAGCTAGATGTCATTAGCTGGGGGGCTACAGCACTGGCTTCTATGAGAAGCTACCAGAAGTTTTCCCTGTGCCCAGCAGAGCCAGTGCCAGAAGGCTCCAGGACAGACTCCACACTGGTCAAGGCTGAGCCAATCAAAAATCATGGTAATGCCTCTGTAATAGCAGTTGTGACTACAGAAGAACAGGGTGAGAACATGTGAGAGGAACAACTCTGCAAACACAAAGATCAGTGGAGAAGGAGGGGCTACAGGCAGTAGAGCTGAGATTTCCCTGCAGCCCATGGAGGTGCAGGCCATGATGAGGCAGCTGTGCCCCTGCAGCCCATGGAGGACCACAGGGATACAGAGATCCACCTGGATTTCAAACGGTTTTCAAGGTATAATGCCCCTTTATTAAAAGGGTTTAGTGGGAGATCTCAAGAGCCAACTGTTTCATAAAGCTTTCATTAACCTCAGTGTTTTCAGGACAGGGATGTTTATTTTGGCTTTTTTCTGCTCCATTTTTATTAAGAAATTGTGAACACGTTTCTGAATTAAACTTGCCTATATTAAAGCTAAATCCAGCAACATTCAAACCACAGAAACTGTCAAACCACTTTTTTCAAAACTTTTGTCTATTGTTACTTATACAGTTTTAACTGATGAGATTTCCAGGAGTTCTACATATTCTGAAACTCAAAGCAAATTTAAATACCAGTGATGTTCACTATTAAAAAAGCTTGGATCTTATATCCATGTTCTAGGATAAAAAAACCCATAAAATATAAAATCCTGCTGGAGAATCCCTGTTGAGCTTTCATCTCACTCTGCCAAGAATGTCAGTGTATTTAGAACACAACAGATAGGCCATATCTGCAACTGGCTCTCTAAGTAAGTAAAGGCATCAGCTTTATTCTTTGTCACTCCTCACTTTCCTCTGTTTATGAACACTAAGACGTAACAGCTTTGGCACAAATAGTGCAATACAGCAGGGCTGAAAACACAGGAAAAGTAACAAATTGAGGTTAATTGATCCAGAAAATGTTACATCATACTGGCCATATGATTCTTGGTTGAAGTTAGCGATAACTGTGAAACCATAAGATGGTATACTCTACAAGCTTTCTGAAAAAGATGCTGGCAAATAGTGATTGCTCATGCTGAACGTGTACGACCGGCAGAATGATGGCAAGAATGCATGGATAGAATTACTTAAGCAATACTTGACACAAAATATAAGAGCTTTTCTATAATCAAGGCCTGAATTCTGGGCATGACATCACACCCCAAAGTGCTTCAGGGTGTTTTACCTTCATAAAGCAAAAGTCCTTAAATCAGTCTTCTGCGAGATCACCATCTCTCTTGGCTACCTTCCTCTACCAAACTCAAAGTAACAATGCAAGATGCATCATTAATCCAAAATAAGTAATACTCTGAGTACAATTACTTTCCTCTGACTGATAACCATCAGGAATGTATTTTAGGTGCAGGTCAAAATCCTTCTGGCCTGGCAGACTCTCAAGGTCAGTTGTTAAACAGCCTTGAGGATGTGAAGAAGGAGGAAGTCTCTTTCTAACTCCAAAAGAAATGTCCTATCCTATACTTTGCAACAAATATACTTCATCATCTAAACAGAACATTCAGGAGGCAATTTTTGAAAATCATACTTCCTGGAACACTGTTTCCTAATCTTGTGCATGACTTTCTTATTCCCTTCACTCTGGTTTTCCAGACAAATCCATCATATTCATAAAAGGTGGTTTTGCTGTGGCTACTAAATCTTCAGCTTTTTGACTGTCTCTGTTCTCTTTTCTTTGTTTACAATACTTAAAACCTTGTGCATGAAATTGGTTTCTCTGTAAGGATTTTGATTTCCTAACTCAGTGTTTGCAGGATCCACGTAATACACTAACTCAGGAGAGCCCTTGAGCCAGTTACAAACTTAAATGTTTTCCAGTGATACTACCAATATGCTTCACTACTTCATCATCTGGGGTAGAATTAAATAATTAATTGGTTTGATGTTTGTGTACTTCCTGGTAATGCAGCCTTTCTCTTTGTTTACATTACTACCACTACAGTACCTGATTGCAAGGAGTGCCAGTTAAGAATGTGAAAAACAAGAATAATTTTAATCTTGTTATTCACTTTTACCTATATTCACGTTCTTGGAGTATTTCAACAGGATCCAATCCTTGTGGCTTCTGGATAGGGCTGATGCGGTTCTGCTTTTGCTGCAGCTGGACAATAGGTGAAGGTTGTCCAGGTGGGGGCTGTGGTACAGAGGGCCCAGGTATGGTGGCAGCAGGCTGGGCAGCAGTGGGAGCAGGAGAAGGCCTCCCACTAGGAGCTGGCGCTGGAAGCTTTTGTTGTGCATTGGAGACATTCATATCTGGGGCTTGGCCTGAAAAATAAACAATACTGATTAATAATATGAAATATGGAAAGTAGGAAGAAAATCAACATGGCTTTCTGACAAGACATAAAGGTAAGGCAGACAGACATTCAAAAATCACTAAAAAGGGACACTGAGACTACACTCTGTTTTTTGAAACAGAAATATTAAAATGCAAGTACACCAAACATTGCAAAAAAATGGCCGAAAGAAAAACAAAACATATGAAACTTTATGACGAATGCCATTTCTCTTGTTATTCCTACGGACTTTTAATTCTAGTGGTACAAGCTAGTGGTTCTAGCTGTAGAAGTGATTTCCCACAAATGCAAGACCTCATTCTGCCTCTTGTTCACTACCTTTGCAGTTAGGTGCAGAAAGCACCTAACCACAACCCGACGACAAGCAGAATTAGGTCTGATTTTAGACCTCTATCAGAACTTGATAACCATATCAAAATTTTTACAACTGTATTTAGAAATACCTGCCAGATATAAATAGCTTTTGTTTCACTATTGTTCTACTGACTGTATTTATTTCAAATAATCAGGAACTCAATTACTCTAATCACCTTGAAAAGCAACATCTCAGTTAACATGAAAATAGTACCTATCATTTACAGTAACTAAGGGTCATAGACTTCAGTATTTCATTATGACAATTTACCCAAGCATTCAGATATTCATGAATTCACTAACAACAGACATTACTAAAATAAAATGCCACTTTATTGTCTCAAGAGTCATAGTTACTTAAGCTAGGGAAAACAACTACAAAGTACACCTGCAATCTTGTAATCAACCTTAACTCAAAACCAATATCCTGAAATCTATAGAGATCACCATTTTTCATTCACACATCTGGATCAAACTCCAGAAAAGGAACTTAAGCACAAGTAGATTCTGTATTGAGCAACACTGCATTTCAGCTTATAAAAAGAAGAAAAGCAAGCCCATCAAAAGCCTCTGTGCAGCCTCAGTTCTGAGGGAATCCCGGAAGCTGAATGATTGCACAATGAATGACAAATTAATTTAGTCATGGGGAAAAAAGTTACAGTGCTCATTTGATCTCAAAGACTGTAGTGATCCTTCAAAGCAATTCGATTCCAAAAGAACAAAAGAAGGAAACAATGTAATTCTACCATGATTTGAAAACTTTTGTTTACAGTAGCAAAGGTGAAAGACAACATTGATGCAATTTAACATGATCAGAACATAATTTACTAAATTTTATGCGTGTCCCTCAGAAAACTTACACATTTCATTCTGATTGCAGAAAAGGTGCTTATATTCAGTCTGTCCAAAAATTGCAATAATTTTATGATGGTCTTTTCCAAATGAATGAAAGATTAGACTCTCCTTGATTAAAATCTTAGACACAGTAAAGGTTACACTATTTTTCCTGCACAGCTTTTTACCTTTCATTTTACTTTACCCCACATCTTTTTCCCACTATACCTTCAGTCCAAGTTTTAGGGGTAACGGCAGTTGTATGTCCAGGCATCCCTGGTGCAGCCCCTGGTCCAGGTGCAGCACCACTCATTGCATGTAATCCAATACCTGACAAAGGGAAAAAAATTGACAGAGGGGGAAAAACGCTAAGTATTTCCCAGATTCAAAAATCTTTGTTTTCTAGCATGCTAGTCTATTCAGGAAAGTAGTACGTTTCTTCATTAAGTAAGGATTTGAGGGATTTTTACTGTTATTACATACCTAAAATCATGTTTCATGAAAAAAAACAACTTACTTGGTAGCCAAAATGTTACCAAAATGAACACTGACATTATTAAAATCCAAGAAAGTAGTATCATCTTAACACTCGATCATAATGCAAAATCACTTATGGAAGTGTTCAGAAACTAAGAGGCAGGGTGTTTACTGTAACAGTTTTCGTAGGACCAAAATGTCCTTGCTTACCTCACTGCAACATCTATTACCATTGTGAGAAAAAAAGTAAGTACGCTTCCTTTTTATTGTTTTGCATTTAACAGCACACTATACATGGTTTATTTTCAACAAACTAAATAATCAGTCAACTCAATCCAGATTATCTATCTTGCTGCATAGCAACAGAGGACTGAAAATTCACTGTAAGAAAAACAAGGGGAATTGCTATAAGTAAAGTACAATTAACATTCAAAAACTGTCAAGCGTATCAGGACAAACACAGTACTGCACAGTGAAATAACTTTTATTTCAGTTATCAGTATTCTATTTAGACAATATCCTATTAATAACATATGTGTATTATGCACTTGTTCAGGCTTAATACAGTCCCAAATTACAGCCCTGCACAGCACCCATTTCTAAACCCATCACAGGTAGAACTTCAAGAATTACCTGAGCAATGATTCTTACCAAGGATTCACTTACCAGACTGTCTGTTGAAGGCACTGGGAGGCTGCTGCTGTTGAATGCCAGGCAGGGTTCTCTTGCCCTGGACAGCAAGCTGGAGGTTTTCTGGTAAGGGCTGACCCCTAGCCAGCATTTTGTAGGCTAGAATCTGAGCCCGCAGCTGATGCAGCTGTGCAGGGCTGAAAGGGGAAGGCCCTCTGTTAGGCTGATTCATAACTTGCGGGTCTCCTGCTATAATGGGTCCTGGCTGACTGGGAGTCATCTGAGGTGGTGTTGGACCTCCTCCAGACATTGGACTGGACACATGCTCTGGTGCTCCTAGTGGAGACGGATGTGGAGACATATAACCTAGAACAGGTAGAAGAATCATGAACTTACCACTCTGCTAGCTAAACCCAAATTTCATCCAATTTTTTAACAGTACATAAAGTATAAAAATATCTCTCAGGTCAGGGCAGCTGTAACATTTTCTGCAAAGACAAAAGTCCAATCCAAAGTTCCCTGGGATATCAAGATAGGCTCAGGAGCTCTTCTTTGAGAAAAACTATAGTTATTTAGTCCAATAATTCCTAAATATAACAGTTACCTGCATATTTGGAGTTAGACCAATTAAAATATGAAACACAATACAGAAGCCTGAGGATATAGTTTTGCTTACTAGAACAATGTAAAAATGTTTCTTTGTGGAACACATTCAGGAAGTCTGCCTTCCTGAATTTTATAGCTTAATAGTCTAAGTATTTTGAGGCATACACATCAAGGAGTATCCATTCATTTCTACACGCCCTCTTTGTCAACACCCACCAACATACGGAAGAAGAAATAAATGGTATTCACCTTCTATAGAATTACTCTTTAATTTATTCAGATTAAAGGTTTGAGACAGACAAAGTATGTTCAATACCTTTTGCCATCTGGGTGCTCAACAACTTGAAACATCAACTGCACACAAGAATTACCTTCTGAAGAAGCTGCTACATCAAGAGCAATCACAGTTCTGAAATGAACAGTGCTTGTATCTTATTACAGCACTCGAAGTGGTTTTAATTCTGAATATTAATTACACTCCCAAAGCACAACAGAAAGCTAGTTTTTGGGGATTTTGTCCACCAAGAGTGAAAAAGAGGTAATAATATTTACTCACTTCACTCTGGTACTGTAAAACACAAATAATCTTCTCATAGGTTGGAGAAGTCTAAAAAAGAATTCGTAAAAATCTAAAAATCTTCTGGTTCATTTGCCTATTCCATTTCCATAAGGCACAGATCATAATTCCAAAGATCACGGTACAGTTCATGAGATTCTGTGACATCCAATTTCTTTTCACTTTAAAATGAAACTACATCAATTTCATCTATATCTAGTACAGATCACAGAAGAAATTTTGCTCTCAGCTTCACTGTTCTTACTGACCCTTCAGTAAAGACAACACAGGCAAAGCCTTAAAGTAGTCTCAACTTTTTTGGGATGACAGCAGCCATAAATCACTAGAACTTAAAGAAATGAAGAGATTAGAGAGCCAAAGAACTGAAATTTGTGCTCAACTTAAATAAAGGTTGTAAACTTATGAGACGGAAGAAAAAGAAGAAAGGATTTCAGTTCTCCTATAAAAGGGAAAATGAGACAGAAGTACAGTAGGAAAAAGGGGATTTGTGATAGAAAAAGATTAGACGAGAGACAGAAATAGACCAAGTTCAAACTAAAGACAATCATGACAGGAAAGGAAAATGATTTTGGCAAGAACAAGAGAAGCTACACAGTTCAAGAGAAAAATAAAGGGAGAAGTTCAAAGCAAAGGAAGAAAGAGATGTTAAAAAATTAGAACTACTGGAGCTATATACTAGTTCAATATAAAAACTGTCTATACATCTCTTGTCAGTGATAAAAGGTATGATACATAACTCAAGTTTACTCCACTTATCTATCTTCTTCCCCTAACTTACTTTTACCTTTTTACTATTTTAAGAGAAGAGGGGAAGGTACAAAGCCTTCTTGCTGAGCACACTGCTCAAAAAACACCCATCATACCACAACAAAACAAAAAATACGCAATTGCATTAGTGGTTTATATTATGAAATGGGGTTTATTGCAATGTTTATCCATTATTACATTTGTAAATCTCAGGACTTACTTTAAATGGCACCCAACTGGAATTATACTATTTTCTGAACTGTTTTTGAAAAAATGGTCTCTGCCCCTCCTCAAATTATGCTGTCCAATTTATAAATTCCGTAATGACTGACAGATTTCAGACCCAAGATCCTGAAACACATCTGGACTACAAAAGTTTAGAATACTGGTCTAAGATGCTGAGTATTTGTTTGCAGTCCTGACTGTTCAAGCTGCAAAGTCTGTGACTAAGTTTTGCAGATGAGTTTTCAGAAGCAGGCATTTTTTGGTATTTCCAGATGCATATTTATTACCTACTCTTTCTCCCTTCCCCCAAGTCCTCTGCAGTAGCATTCCTAACAATGGAAAACTGTGCTTGACAAGAGGAAGAATGAAAACAAAATTTCCATAAAGTCAGGAAAGAACAAAATACTTCCAAACTTCTTCCAGAGATCTTAACATGTGGCATTTACACAATGTAAATTTTGTGACACTACATGAAAATTTTCCTTTAAAGTCTGAAAACTTTCATATCATGGCAGCGACAAAAGATACAGTCAAAATCCTTGCTTTTTTCTATGTTATTACACATAGAACACAGATAAGCACACACAAGAGATCCCCAAAATTGAG